>NC_089821.1:107881631-108181631 GCF_035046505.1 Tiliqua scincoides
TTATCCGAGCATCACAGAAAATTCCATGATTGTTGGCTCAAAACCTGCCCTCGGCGTATCTATGGGGTCGACTTTTAAGCGAGTATCTGCAGTATATTTAAGAATTGAATTGCTTCTTAAATACTGAGGCTCTCAAACTTCTGAAGTTTATCACACGTGGCTCTTACATTGAGTAAGTCTTGAGCCACCTGGTATACCATCCAGTGAGTTTCAAGATAAACAGAGATTCCGATTCAAGTCCTGTTTGATGAGGGAAAAATATAAATAAAACACATTAATGTGGTTTAAATGTTATGTTCAAAACTTGCAATATCACAAAGCATTTTACCACAACTCTGGCTACACATTCTCTCTCGCTCTCTCTCTCTCTCTCTCACACACACACACACACACAGAATTTTCCATTCTAAAAATACTGAACAGTTTTATTATATTTATATAATGAATGCATATTAAAAAATTAGCCAAACTGAACAGTTTCAAAGTTCTGACTTTTTCAGGCATTTTCCCTGGTGAAAGAGACAGAACTATGACAGTGTGAGATAAGACAAAACTATGTGCGAAATGCACAAGTTCACTCACAGCCCTGTAAAAGACAGGGGGTAGAAATAAATTAAAGCAAAATACAGTACACTCATCCAAACCAAAAATCAGGTAAGAAATCCAACTGACTGTGCATGTTGAATCAAAACCAAAGCCAATTTGTACTCTTCAGCTTTTTTGAGCAGCTGGGCTTCATCAAGGCATTGGGTTTTTTCCCATTCATCCAGGATTGGCAGTCTTGTGATATCGCAAGTTTTGAACATAACATTTAAACCACATTATTGTGTTTTACTTATATTTTTCCCTCATCAAGTATTTTACTTCAAATACTTGTGGTTGTTAGGAACACTTTTGATATATTAATGTAGTACATGAAGATAACATAGAGCAATGTTTCTCAAACTGTGGGTCAAGCCCCAGAAGGTGGGTCGTGAGCCAATTTCATGTGGGTCCCCATTCATTGCACTATTTTATTCTTAATAGACTTGATGCTACAATGGTATGTGACTGCATTTGGGGAAATGTTACAGACCTGTACTTTCAACGAGCTACTATGTATATTCTTTTAACAAAGATAGTAAATGGGGCATACTCCTGGGTAAGTGTGGGTAGCATTGCAGCCTAGGATTGTTAAAAATTTACCTGCTTGATGATGTCACTTCCATACATGACATCACGTCCGGTGGGTCCTGACAGATTCTCATGCTAAAAAGTGGGTACCATTGCTGAATGTGTGAGAACCACTGACAGAGTACTTTAGTAAACAAAGCTAAACGTAAAGTCAAAGAAACATGCCCAAATGAAGCACAATTTTGGCCATTGGTTAGTTTCTGGGAAATTGTCCAGAAAATTTTCCAATTTCCAATTTTTTGGAAAACCCACATCACTGATGAAAGCCTGGGTCTTGCCAATTTATGAACTTTTCAGATGCTTTATATCGTGGAAAAAAACCATTTGCCAATAATTGCTTTTATAATAGCATAACACACATCCATATTTACTTTAATAAAGATACTTTAAAAGATAACTTTGCTATTCAGAAACCTTTTCTCTTGCACCTTTACTTTAAGAAATACATTTCTCAAGAAATTATCAAAGGCATGTAATAATTAGAAGTCACTCTGAACGGCTTTTCCCTTTTAGTACAAGAGTACACATTAAAACATTTAACACTCTTATCCACTAAAATACTTCCAACAACAAAATAACAAACACTAACTAGTTTTGGTTAATAGTTTTCAGATTCCCCACTTTCAGGGAACCCTTTCCAAATCAAATTGTCTGACTTGAAACCCCTACATGTTACTACACATTCCTGGCAGTCTGGGGTAGTTTTCCAGAATACACGATAGACCTTCTGGGTCTTGCTGTCACACCACATGAATAAAGTGTGTATGCTAGACCACAACAACTTTACTGTCTTTGGACTTTAGAAGTTGAGCAGCAGGAATGGGTCTTTTAGAGAAGACTGCCCATGGTCACGGTCTCCCACCTACCCACCCCAGGATAATATAATTGAATATATATATATATATATATATATATATATATTTGTAAGTTTCTAGGGAACCTCAAGTTTTCCAAGAACTTTTAGTACTGTTGAATTTCATCACCATTTTTTCTAAATATATTCAAGGCCAAGGAAATCTTGGAGTCTTAAATTTTAGATCTAAGATTATCATTTTGAAATTGCCTGAACTTAGTGCTGCAGTTACTACTGTATAGGCACCATAGAGATCACCACAATTCAAAATATTGATTGAATGTATCTCAAGATCCTTTGTATCACTATTTATATGGGCAGTTAGCAAAGTTCCTGTTGACAAGGAATTAACTTGGATCCCCAAAGCAGTCAACTTTTTGCCTAAGCAACTGGTTTTAGTAACTAGCAGGGATGGGCAAATCTAGCAAGGTGCGACTCAGGTTGAGTCTAGAGTCACTGCCCCCCTGCAACTTGACTTGAAAACAAGTCATAACTGGGGCATTTTCCAAGTTGCCGAGTTGCCTTTTTGCAACTCTAAAGGACTTGAGTCGAGTTGCTCCCTTTAAATAGCCTGCTCTGTGTGTGTGTGTGTGTGTGTGTGTGTGTGTGTGTGTGTGTGTGTGTGTGTGTGTCAGAGTTCCTCCCAGATTTGATGCTTTGTTAAGGAGTGTCACGTTTGCATTCCTCCGTCCAGCATATATGGCTTGCCAGCAGCTGCAGCCGCACGATCGTGGAAGTATCCCCAACATCTCTTGCTGGCAACAAGTCTGAGAAAACAGGAAAATGTAAAATCCCAGGAAATTTCTGGGCCCCCTCCTTTGGCTCCTGGGGCCAGGTACAAATTATCCCCTTTACCTCCCTCCTAGGCCCTGCCTCCCGGGATTTCTGCAGCCAATCAACACCACACGTTGTTGAGAATAAGGAGATGGAAGCAAAAATTAGGCTCCTCCATCTGCTGTACCTCAGCCAAAGAAAATACCTCAGGCGCCCATCCTTTGTCCAATGATCACTCATTCCTTCCTTCTTATCAGAGACAGGCAAAAGAGCTCACTCCCGCTTCCCCCCAGCTCAGATGCATTAACCCTTCCCTGCCTCCTGGCTGGAACTTCCCTGCTACTCGCCTGGTCTGAATGATGGCCCCACAAGGTCTTTCACGCTGCGAAAACAGCAAGCAAGCATACCCAGACGCAGGCAGACTCAAGTCTGCATGCATGGGGATGACTGCCAAGTCAGGGAGCCCTTGACCAGTGTTTTTCTGAGTCTTCCATGTATGCAACTCACAAGTCAGTGAAAAATGCACATTTTTGTGACTCAAGTCCAAGTCACCTGATTCAAGTTCCCATACCTGGTAACTAGTATACTAGATCTCCATGTACTGTTCAAGATGGCAACAGAACAGCATAATACTATTAAGCTTCAAAAGAATGCTACCCATCTTCCTGAAAATAGTGCACGGAATTTTTTGTATGAAGGAGCATCAGCTTATGTGAGCTCCACTTGTCCTGAAATCAAGCTTACCACCAGTGAGAACTATGCCATGATCACCCTGTAAAGCAGGGGAAGGAATTCTAGAGCACATTCATCATACTTCATTTAGCCAGAGTTCAACGTGTTTATTGCATTAATGTAAATGAGAACCTGAACACAGGCTTCACTCACCTCTCCTGGCTTCCAGGTAAATTAAAAGTACTTAACAAAGGACCATTCCTGCCAGAGCTAAGAAGCCAGAGGCACAATATTTGTCAAATACATTTTACCTGCAAACCAACTTCATTCTACCAAAAGTGGCCATTTTAATTGCCAGTAGGATTTACATAAGTTCAGTAATAGTTCTCTTAATGGAAAAGCTGAAAACAGTTTGGAAACACAGCCATTCCATGATCATGTGGTCACCACATGTTAATGAGAACAAGGAGATGGAAGCAAAAATTGAAGTTCTCTTAATGGAAAAACTGAAACCAGAATTCTGAAATTTACCTGCAGAAAGGTTTTCAGTATTCCAAGATCATGGGAATGAGGTAGATTTGCCTGATGTGTTATTAAGGAAGCGTACTACACCCCTCCCATTTCTATCCCATCTTTCACTATATCATCCCAAAAGGGGTCAACAAAAATATGAACTCATGTGACCAAACAATGCCCCTTTCAAGTGGGCACACATCAGAACTTTGGTGTTTATCTGCTAAATCAAGCAGCTTTAGGTTAACAAATTTTTGCTCAGACCACAGGTGTACACATTTGATCCCTGTTGTGTATATGCAGCATTGGGCAGAAATTTAAGAGAAACCCTCAGGAAGAAAAAGCTAACTTATGTGAAGGGTAGTTGGGAAAAGATACAAGAAGCACTGTTGACCTCAACATATCACAGTGGCATCTAGCCAAATTATAAAAAGAGTAAGATCCCAAGTAATGCTTCTGTGAATGGAAGGCATAAAGGCCAGCTCCCTGAGAGAAGGGAAGGAGCAAATCACCAAGGCAGAGGATCCTTACGCAAGGGGTCCTTTGCATATGCAGAACACTCCTTTCATTCTTGGGTGGGGGGTTGTTCAATGAAGTGTTACTCTGATGTAACACAGTTTTCTATAATTAATGGGTGAACAAAGACATGACAACACAAGCAGATGGGAGAAAGTACTGATAACAATGCATGCATGCTCCACCTTGATACAGTTGGCTTAATTTTAAGCTACCAAGGTTGCAAGCTTTACACATAACTGCAGTAAACTAAATTATGTAAACTTTCCACAACTAAAAATAGGTGTGTTGCAGATAAAGAGCAAAAGGGAACAGCTGATAGAAGTATTCCCTCTGAGGGGTCCACACCAGCACGGCAGACCCATTCAGGAGCTGTGTGGTGTTGCTGACTCTGTACAATTGGTGATGATGTCATTACGTCATGGAAAACTTCCAGGTTGCTGATTTCTGTGCAGAAGTCAGCTTGGAGGTGCATGGCCAGGCTGTGGTGCATCTTATAGCAGCAATTTTCAACATTTTCATCTCAAGGCACACTGAGAAGACATTATAATTCTCAAGGCACACCATCAGTTTCTGGACAATTGACAAGGAACACCATAATGCCTACAGGGGACTCACATCCCCAATGGCCCTAATTATATATGGGTTCCTCCCCCAAACTCCCATGGTTTACAGACAGACCATTTGCAGCACACCAATGTAAGAGTGAGCTACAGCACAGTGGTTGAAAACTGTTGCCTTATAGGGAACACTGGCTGGTGATGGCCTATCCTTTCTTGTAGAGTTTTCTGTGGTGGCAACATAATTATGGAACTCCTTCCCTCATGAATTAAGAGCAGTCCCTTCATTAGAGAGATTCCAGCAAGTGCTAAAACCTTTTTAATTTCAGTTTGTTTTTCAGACTGATAGGGGGTGAACTTTATGGTCATACCGTTTTATGGCCATACTGCTGTTTTACTGCTGGTCTTTCATTTTCACGTGTCTGCTCTTGTATATTAGGATACCGCTTCTGTATTTTTAGCTGCTATTTTAATTGATATTTATAATATTGCTACTGTGTTTAAAGGTGATTGCGCTGTTTTAGACTGTGGTACGTAATTTACTTTTAGGTGTATTTAAAGTAAATTGTTAGATATCACTGAGCTCTGGAAAGGCAGAATATAAGTCTTTTAATAAATAATAAATTCCCCTGCCATTTGTGTGATGACAGCTTGCATGAATGGAACTCTCCTTCCAGGAACAGAAGGTGTTTGTGACCACAGAGCCAAGAGCATAACATGCCTTTAAGTCAGTGGTTCCCAAACTTTTTAGCACCAGGACCCACTTTTTAAACACTCTAACCAGACCCACCTGGGTTTGCCAGACTTTAAAAAAAGGAGATCTACAAAGAAACATTTTATTTATTTATTTATTTATTTATAAGTAGTAATTATCAGAAAGAAAGACCTACAAACATTTATCTCCCTATATTTACACATGTTTATAGACTGCAGGAGCTCAGCTCCTTGCAGGGCAGTTAGCAGTCACAGAATCTGATTTCTGAATAGTTTCAGGGCTTGAGGCAATTAGTTATCTAATCTTTCCACCACCCGTTGATGATCCACCAAAAATCAGGTCATGACCCATTGTATGGGAACCACTGCTCTAAGCAGTATAACTGTTCCCAACTGAAAGGCTATTCACCAAGAAACTAAAACATTAACTGGTTCAAGGATTCAGAGGCTAGCAATTTTAAAATTTACTTATTTAATGTAAACCATTTATATTTTGAAAAAGTTGGTCTTCACTGCTCGCTTAAAAGCTAACAATGACTGGGCCATGACATTTCCCTGTGGAAGGTGTTCCGCAACATAGGCACTGCCATTGAACAGACCTTGTCTGACATCCCAGTAAACTATACTTCCATCAGGCAATGGGGTATGCAGGACTCCAGATGAAGACTGAAGCGAATTACTTGGTTCTTCTGGAAGAAGTCAGTCGGTCATCTCAAATACCAAAACACAATGAGCTTTAAAGATCAAAACCTGCATCTTGAATTGGGTCAGGAAACAAACTAGTAGCCAGCCAATGATCCCAGAAAATGCCCTTGACACTGCATTCTACACCAGTCAAAGCTTCCAGATCATCTTCGAAGGCAATTCTGAGTGCGTTACAATAGTCCGGTCTTAATCTGACTAAAGCAAGGTTACTGTGGCCAGATCTGCTTTCTTAGGAAAGTGTGCAAGTAACACACTAGCCAAAGATATGCAAATGCTCCTGGTCACAGCTACAACCATAACCTGGAATTCCAAGGACAAGGCCAGGTCTAGGAATACCTCCAGACTGTTAGTTTTAAGGAAAGCACAACTCCATCTAGAAGAGACTATAAATCCAAACCAGCTCTACTGCTGACCAACAGCTCCTCTGCCTCACCAGGGCTAAATTTCACTTGATTCACCTCCATCCAGTCTTTCACTGTAGTTAGGCATCAGTTCAGTACATTCAGAGACTCTCTGGAACCAGATGGAAAGAAGAGACAGTGCTAAGCGCCATCAACATACTGATGATACCATACTCCAAAACCGCAGGTGACCTCTCACAGCAACTTCAAATAAAGGTTAAATGAGATGATACCCTGCAGAATAGCAGCAGCCAGCAGAAGACCCCGTTGTCACTTTCTAGAACCTATCCAATAGGGAAGATGTATGTACTACAGGAATTGCCCCAGCTGAAGACTGCCACCAGCTCATACTGCAACATTTTTACACAATCGCTTCTGTGGAACTCCTTGCCACAGTATGTGGTGATGGCATCTGGCCTGGATGCCTTTAAAAGAAGATTGGACAAGTTTGTGGAGGAAAAGTCCATCACAGGTGACAAACTGTGATGGGTATGTGCAACCTCCTGATTTTAGAAACAGCCTAGCTCAGAATTACAAATGTAGCGGAGGGCACCCGGGTGCATGACTCTTATTGTCTTGTGTGCCCCCTGAGGCGTCTGGTGGGCCACTGTGAGCTACAGGACTAGATGGGACTTTGGTCTGCTCCAGTGGGGCTGTTCTCAGGTTCTCATGCCTGCAATCCTACCCATACTTTCCTGGGAGCAAGCCCCACTGAATTCAGTGGAACTTACTTCTGAGTAGACACGCATAGCATTGTGCTCTACGTCATGTCCTTAGGCATATAGGTACATATGACAGAGGTTCAGCATGCAGAGACTGTTGTTTGTACCTTTACATCTACAGCACACAGATGGGGAAGGCTGCACGTGCCTCCCCCCATCACCCCCGGATGTCTTCAGGGCTTCTGAAGCTCAACCCCTTGCAGTCTGGGGAGGGGGAGGAGGACATGCAAGGAAGGGGTCTGGCTGCCCCCAACCCCTCCAGCTGGGCGTGCGTGTTATATAAGGATGGAGAAAGGGGAGCAACGGCGCCTCCCTGCCACGCAAGGGAGAGGACCAGGTGCTCACCCGCCCCCCACTCAGGCGTCCCTGTCACGATGGGGGTTGTGGGGGTGTGAGGCGGGGAAGAGGACGAGGGGGGAGGCTGCTCTCTCCTACAGGGGGATGATAGAGGAGGCTCGCCCGTCCGTGGGCAGCGGGGGAGGCCCCCTGCACAGCTCAGCGGCGCCATGTTACAGCCACCCAGACAGCCCCCCCTCCCCCGAGCAGGGCCCGGCGAGGGCTGCAGCCACACCCGCCCCGCTACACACACGTTGCGGGAGGCGACGCCGCCGCCTCAGTGTTTACAGACACTCACCCCTCACGACCACCGGCCGAACCGCACATTAAAGCCCAAGGTCCTCCACAGGCTTCCGTCACATCTCGCGGGAACTCAGTGACACATCTCTTTCTTTCTCGCTCGCCTTCCCCCCTCCTCCCTCTTCACGCCGCGCGCACCCGCACGCGAGGAGAAAGTGCGGTCACGTGATATGGAGCGCGCGAGAAGGGAGGGGCGGCGAGGAGGAAAAAACATACCGCTCAGGAGAAGGGACACGTGGTTGGGCTCCCCAGAACGCGCCTGCGCCTGCGCAAGAAGGGAGGCGGTCCATAAGCTGCTGTGCCGCTGCTGAGTGTCTATGGAAGGCTCTTCCGTGGTCTGCGCAGCGGCCACGAGCTTCCGTCGAACGCTTGGCTCCAGGCAGCTGGATGCTTCTGGGGCAGTCACAGCAGGGACGTGCAGGAGGTGGGAGGCAGGCGAGGGGCAGGCGAGGCAGAGCCTCACTATCATAGACCTTAGAAAAGCAGTGCCACTGCCGTGTGAGGCACCCAAGCGCTCTCTGGGGGGGCAGGTGAGGCAGAGCCTCCCTACCGTAGTCCTTCAAAAAGCAGCACCACTGCCGTGTGAGGCGCCCAAGTGCTCTCTGGGGGGCAGGCGAGGCAGAGCCTCCCTATCGTAGTCCTTCGAAAAGCAGCGCCACTGTCGTGTGAGGCACCCAGGTGCTCTCTGGGGGGGGGCAGGTGAGGCAGAGCCTCCCTACCGTGGTCCTTTGAAAAGCAGCACCACTGCCATGTGAGGTGCCCAAGCACTCTCAGCCCATGCACAGAGCAACGGCAGGTGTGCACCTACTTAACAGAACACCGTGAGAGCTTACTTCCCCATAAACATACCTAGGTTTGTGCTGTTAAGGTATCGTTTCTGAACAAGATGGGGCAGGGGTGTCAAACTCAGTTTCATATAGTGGGCCAAATAGCATTCATGGATGTGATGTCATTAAACTGTAAGATATGTCATTTAAAGCCATTTCTGCCTACTATTGCATATACGCAACAGGGATCAAATGTGTACACCTGTGGGCTGGGCATAAATGGGTTAAGCAAATTATGGCCAAATATAAGCACTTCGTTTTTGCATAGAAACTCATTAGCTGCAAATGACAAAAGAGAAAATGTGCAAATCTTGTTCACAATTTCAAGACATGAGAGAGCCCAATTATAATGGGGCTGGATAAATTGCTTCCAGGGGCCACGTCTGGGTCACAGGTCTTATGTTTGACACCCCTGAGATAAGGTTTGATTTTGTACCAAATGGTCTCTTTCCTGACACCTGTTTAATTGTCATGAAATCTGACACCTGTTTCTGAATTTAGATACAAAAATAGGCTTAGCCACTAGCACACTGAACTTTACACTTAAGAGTTAACAACCATGCTCTCAGCACTATCCATCACTCTTATAGCCAGGACACTGAATAGTTGATCTAAAAGGGCTTAGAATGTATGAAGATTATCTTCCCATACAATCACCTCCATGTGTCTAACATTTCATACATGGCCAACATCTCAAGAGCCCACCCGCACACTATATATACCAATTCACAACCTATGTCTCATTGAACTCTTAGATGAAGCTGTCCCATTTTAATAATACATCTGTACAAACTTCTTTGGGATACTGATCTACTCGTTCTCCACACCACAGAATTGTTCATCCATGGTACACATCCACCCTCTGAGACAGAAATGGGGGGACCAGCGCAAGATTGCAATTAGCATGGTATATCACATTATATTGCCTCCTTTGCAGGAGACCCTTCAGGCTGCACTCCTTTTTAAACTGAAGATGCTAGGGACTGACACCTCTGCCTACCATGTAACAACATGCATAAGTTCTATAAAAGTAAAGTGCCATTAGGCAGAAGGGGGAGGGGTCTGATCACCAAAGGCAGATGAGTATAATGGTGCTTGTTTACTACAGATGTGTAAGTTTTCTGAAGATTAGATTCTTTACTGCAAGCCACTGACAATAGGTACTATGACCACAAAGTATCATTTTTGACACACATCACACATGCTAATTCCTACCTGTACATTGTTATGATGTACTGTATACACTTATTAACATTCATGCACGTGTATAGTTTTATTTCCTATTAGACATGGGCATATAGTGATGATGCAAGAGGATGTGGGCCACACCAGGTGATGCACAAGGGGTGTGTGTGTGATACCACTACACACCAAAAATTTTAAAATCATGTTATTTTCAAATACAATCATGTTATATATCAATTGATGCATAATTTCATACAGAATGCATTGAAACAAACCACACTGAGATCTCTATCAAAAGTTATAACAAAAAACAAGTGAGGGCAGGAGGACAGTATATCACCATGCACACCACCTGGGGTGTTGTCCTGCCTACTGCATCACAGGGGTGACATTAAAGCTTTATTAAGTAGACAATTTCACTTTGTAATCCTTCAGCACTTCAAGAACACATGTAGGGATAGAATGCCCATAATTTTGCCCAGGCCAGGTATATGAATTGGGGTATTTTACATGCAATGCTTTAAGCTGAACTCCTGGATTAAAGTGATGTCCTTAGACCAGCCATTTTCAACCTTTTTCAGCTCGTGGCACACTGACAAGGCACTAAAATTGTCAAGGCACACTACCAGTTTTTTACTTACATTAAATTACTACATTACAATTAATTTTTAATTAATACAATTAAATCATTACATGACAAAGGGCACAATCCTCACCAGATCTACTCAGAAGTAAGTCCTATTTTGTTCAATGGAGCTTACTCTCAGGGAAGCGTAGTTAGGATTGCAGCCAAAGACTCACAAGAAGTTTGGAGTATATGTGATTCTGGAAAGGAGGAAAAATGTTATTAAAGTGTAATGCCAGAAAGTGGTGGCAAAGAGAGGTCAGACTGAGCACATAGTTGGGTGAAGGGCAATGAAGACACATGACGGAAAGAAGTGCAGGATTCAGCTGGTGTGGAGGGCAGGGAGAATGTGAGGAAAGTGATTCTGGACCTTTGAAAGGTGCAGGAGTGAAGGGAGGGACAGTAAGAGAGGTGCTAACTATGATTATGAGGGGGTGGGGAGAAGTGCCAATTGCCTGCTCCTGTATTTAAGAAAAAAAGAGTGCAACCAAAAGCCCACTCCTAGGCAATGTGTCTACTTAGAAGTAAGCCCCACTATAGTCAATGGGGCTTACTCCCAGTTAAGTGTGGATAGGATTGTGGCCCAACACCCTTCCTCTGAAAGGCAAAAGACAAGGCAGGTAGAGTTGCCTTGGGCAGTTGCAGGCAACTGTGGCTGGAAAAGGGGCTTTCCTGGACAAGTCCTTTGACAGGCCAGCCAGTTCTTGGGCTGGTAGCCTTAGCAGACTTGATCACTTTTGACCTGTTTGCCTGCTCCTGCCTCCCTCCTTCTCACTCACTGTGGGCTTCTCTAGCTGCCCAATCAGCAGGCGGGGCAGACTGGATACCCAATCCTAGGCATGTCTACTCAGAAGTAAGTCCCATAATAGTCAACAGGGCTTACTTCCAGGTAAATGAGGCTTGCGGTGCAGCCTTAGTCTCACTTAGCAGCAGGAGATGCAAAGCAGCCTCACTGGCCGCCTGAGGGTCAAAGCAGTCGCTTCTCCCCCATGTGCGGGGCTGCTGCCTGTTTCCTCTGGCCCCGTGGCAAACCAGTGTACACCAGTGTACCGCAGCACAGCGGTTGAAAACCGCTGCCTTAGACATACATCCACTATATGGCCATCAGCCCCCACAGTCAAGATTGAGATTAAGGAATAGCTTCCTTGAGACTGCAGTCCCCCCAACAACCAGTCGCCACAGACTGCTCTGGAGTTATGTAAGGAGTAAGGAATTGCTGATTGAATGGGCACCAATATATGCCTGCCCACTGCTTGGCCAAGAACAACCTTAGCCTGTATGGACATCTTTAAAGAGATTAAAGTGCTGGGGTAGGAAGATCAAAGGACAATTTGAGGAAATGGGGTTTTCCTATAGAAGACATTCCCTGAATGTGAAGAACCAGGTTACATATGTGACAATGTATATAGTACCCTTCATTATGTACTGAGGAAGATCTTATATTTGCAAGGGAGAATGCTGTTGAAGTGACTCCGTATTGGGCAAAAGATATCTAATTTTAACATATCTATATCATTATACTTTTGTAGGTGCTTCTGACATGAATAAAGAAAGCTGAACTCCTACATACCCCTACTGGATAGTAAGCTCTACTGAGTTTAGTTCACATTTGTGAGTGGATTTGTATAAGGAGTGCACTGCTAGTAAACTAAACATTTTTCCTTAAAATGAGATGTTCAGTAGCTCACTCAAGGTAATGGTGCCAAAATTCCAGAGATTTAGCTAACCTATAGTTATAGTTGCACAATACCCAGCAATAGAAAACAACCGACAAGTTTTGAATGCTGGGCCCACTGTTTGGTAATACTGTTTAAGATCATGCATAATAACATTTAAGTCATTTACACAGTATGAACTGTCAGCAACTAATACCGTTCCACTGCTGTCACAGTTTCTCTGACCTGGATTTCCTGATGTACAGGCTTCTGAAAGATTCATACAAGTCTCTGGGTAGTCTCGCAAATTGAAAAAATTAAAGAACAAAACAGACAGGCCACAGCCAGAGTTTAAACTTGTTACCATCTTTAATTAGACTGCTTTCGAAGTAGCATACATTTCCATGATTGACATCTTCAGAGCCCAAGTTCACAGAATCACATTGTAGTTCATTAGTGCCAAAGTTACATACAGATCTCGTCACATGGCAAACAGGATCAAGAAAGCAACCATCAGACAGAAGAGACCCATGGCTTCAGACAGGGCAAATCCCAGAATAGCATACGAGAACAACTGCTGCTTCAGAGAAGGATTTCTAAAACAGAAAGTCAAAATATGACCCATTTTGTGTATGAACAATGGAAGGAATGAATCAATATTATGCTGAAAAGCCCAGGTCACCTAGCAATTCAGCAAAGCTTTTACATAAGGCCATGTGCAAGGCTTCTCACTCAGCACCTAACTTGCAATAATTTACACATGTATGAGCAAGATTAATATTGCAACATCAGGTACTTCTGGATCAAATGGCGGAAAGACTGAGAACCATGTGGTTTTGAGCCTCACAGTTTGGTAATTATAAACATGAAGAGCAAGCCAAGTTTCAAACCATGCCAAATGCTCAACATTACTAGCATATGCATATGCCATTGCAACTCGTAAATCTGTAGTTATGCTGGTCTTACTGTATGATTGAGGGCACAATCTGCCCAACATTGCATATATGCAACTGGAACCAAATGTGTATACCAGTGGGACAGGAAAAACGTGTTAAGTCAGGAAACCAGCTCATAACATTTTGTAAATACAAGTCTACCCATCTCTGGTATCTTTTAGGAATAATTTGCTACACTCCTAGTATTTGGGGTAAGTAAGGCAACTGCCCCAACGTAAGCTGCTGAATGGCAAGCTGTACCAGCCCATTCTTCCCTCTACACCATGTCAATTTCTGTCCCCAGACCACCAACACCTGGTCTTTGACACCAGGGAAGAGATAAGCATACAAAGACTGCTCAGTCTTCATTGTTTCCAGTCTTCTCTGCCTCCATCAGCTTCAAAAGCCAAGGCAAGGCTGCTTGGATAGCACTGTAGCACTCAGTGGGTGAATTGAATCAGGTATGGTCAACATCTGTAAAAGTGCTATATTCATTGGCAACCTTCAGTGCTATAACAACTGCTTAAAACACCTAGTGTAACAGACTAAAAGAAAACAAGCATTCATGTAATGCTAAAAGTTAGTAATCCAAGGACTGTTTACCTGGCATAACCAATGATCAGACTCCCAAAGACTGTTCCAATACCAGCACCAGAACCAGCCACTCCTACCGTGGCAGCACCAGCACCAATAAATTTGGCAGCTGTATCAATGTCCCTGCTGACAGCACTAGTTTGAAATTCCCTTAGTGCTAGTTGACTGCCAGTGTTCCGAGGTCCAGTAAGGAAAGTTGTGTTGCCCTTTAAAAAAACACAATTACATTTAGTGTAAAAAAGGCCCAAATTATGTAATAATTATATGTTTGCAACTTTTCATAGTACAAGCATTGTACAGCAGGGATGGCAAACTTTAAGGCTTTTTTTTTGAACAGGTGCACATGAGAGATTTGTTTTAAAACAGCCACTCCTCCTAGATGAAATAAATCCTGAAAAATGACTAAAAGCACTGAACTTTACGTCAGTTAAGAGTAGTCAGTATCATAATGTTGATAACTGTTCCCACCCGGAGCCATCAACAGCTGGATGTGATCCAAGCACAGCTAGCAAGACAATGCTAAATTAAAGCATGCTAGCCTTCAGGTTTTCCCCTGTTGCAAGCCAGGTTTAGTCTGGAAGAGATTTCAGAAATACTTTTGCAAACTAAGCAGCCTCAAGGAATATCTTAAGGGGGAACATAATGGAATCTGACCCCAGTCCAGAAAGATCACTTAGGCTTGCACTCCTATCCACACTTACCTGGGAGTAAGCCCAATTGACCAAAATGGGACTTCTGAGTAGGCATGTATAGGATTGGGATGTTAGAAACCTATGTAAGCAGATTTATGGTCCTTTGAGGAAAAAGCAGAGTATCAATAAAACGAGAACATTGCTTTACCACCTCTGCTCACCTAACAAGCCTGTCTTTCCAAAATTCATTATTGCAACACAAGTTGCCTAGAATAAGATTTATGCAAAGTATAATGGCTGGGAAAAGAATTTGGGGGAACACCTTATAAGTAAATCCAAGGCAGCATGCCTTCACCAGAACTTTGATACTTTGCAGTAAAAACTACTACAACAGGACAAGAACACATGGGCTCACCAGATAGTTTAGGAAGCTACAGAATTGTTTAAGGTACCTCGCCAGTCCTGACTTCTGGCCTCGACAACAGCGCTGCAGAAATTGGTCTGTATAAGAGGTTTGACCCAGCACGCACCTGAAAAGGACATAGGGAGAGAATGTTTCAGTAACCATTACAAAAACTCTTTTAAGAATCAGTGATTTCTGAGATAATTATGTCTTTATTATTAGTTGGCATCCTTCAGTCTTGGAAGACTATGGTGTTACGCTCTGAATGGTGGTTCTGGAACAGAGTGTTCTCTCCAGTGTGCGAAGCCTGGGTAAAGTAGGTATGGAGGATAGGCTGTTACCCATGCAGCAAATCCCCCCTCTCCACGTCGCTGAAATGGTCCAATGGAAAGGCAGAGGCCAATAAGGTTGGTTCCAGCGGCGTTGCAGGAGTTGCCAGAACGTGACTGTGTTCAGCCATGAACTGTCTCAGGGACTCCGGCTCCGGATTTTGCCTCGAGGTTGACTCCTGAAGCCTTTTCCATAACTGGATGTAGCCACAAGGCAGTGGAGGTTTGGGATCTTTATTATTAGCATCAAACAATTCTATCCATAGGCTACAACTTTTGTTCCTTGATTCCCATCAACAGTGCAAGACTCTAGTATTTGTTAGAAAATGTCATTTTCATTTTATACCAGTGTTTCTCAACCGGTTGTATGTGTACCACTGGTGGTATGCAAGGTAGTACCTAGTGGTGCATGCTGCACAAGTGGATACCTGCTGCCCAGCAGCAGGACTGGGGCGAGATGCACCAAACAATAGTAGGGGGCTTGGCGTAAGCACCAGCACATGGAGCTCCAGCATGCCGTTTTCAAGCACTTGTAAGAGGCTCAGGGAGAACTGGCTTTTTCAAGTGTTAAGGGCATCACATCCCAGTCTTGCAGGCCTCCCAACCCAGAAGTAACTGGCAATGATGTCCTCAGCAGTTACTTAGATGGCATGTATGATGACTGACATACAGAGGTGGCACATGGTGAGTGGTACATTGAGAAACATTGTGCTAGACAGTTTAACCAGATTGCAGCTAAAGACACCATTAAAAAAAACTGCCCTAAAAGTTTCACACTGATCCACAGGTTCTAACAAATCTTTTGTTGCCATGTCCCGGAAAAAAACATTTTATTTCACTTGTGCAACTGTAAGATAACCTTACTTAAATAGTTACAGTTTTAAAGAGTTCCCCACTAAGGATAATAGCCAGTGAGGTGTCCGCTTTGTAATTGTGTATTAAAATGAGGAAGGTATACGTGCATTTTTGCATTCATGGCATTTCATAGCCATGTGTGATTAGAAAAGGGATCCCTGCTAGTCAGATTGCTTGGTAACCTTGGCTTTAATATTTCAAGCTGCCCTGTGTCACATTCATGTTCTAGTCAACAAGTATTACATAGAGCACCATGCTCTCTGGTACACCACGCTATATGGTACACTGGATAGAAAGGATCTCACAGATAGCTATACTAGATGACCTTCAGGTCTTCAGAAATAACTCAATACTTCTTTTGAGAGAGGGGGGGCATAGTTGCCTTCCCTTGGAACTAACCAATCAATCAAGACAAAAAAAGGAAACTCTCCCCCCCCAGCTAGAAAGCCGTCCTAATTCCCACAAAGATAGTGTCCCCTAACCTGCTGATCTGTCACCTCCTACAGGCCGTAGAGGCGGTTAGTAGCACAGATTGCAGGGAAGGCCTAATGAATGAATGAATGAGATCAGGCCCATTAAAGGCCTGCTCATGCCCTTGGCTTGCCTGCATGGTAAGGTCACACGGATTTTCACACCCCCAACTGAGCCGTTCTGCAGAAAAAAAGCCACATCCTTTCCTTTTTGTTTATTTTTTGCAAAGGCTGGAAAAAGGATTTTGTCTACAGCATGAGAGGGAGGGAGAGAGGGAGGGCGGAAGATAAGCACTTTGCACAGTGCTTCTCAAGCGGGCAGAGAATGACCTACAGAAGCAAGTACAGGGCTGCAGGGAAAGCTAGGCCCCAGAGAGACCTCCTGCCTGCCTGCCTCTCTCAGAGGGCAGAATCCAAACCTCACAACAACAATCCCAACCCAGAGCTCTCTCTTTGCAAGGTGGGAGAGCAGAGTGGCAGCACATTTACTCAGAAGTAAGTCACATGAGAGTCAATGGGGCTTACTCCCCAGTATGTGTGGATAGGATTGGGCTGTAAGTGCAGAGAGACTGACAGCCCAACCCTATATGCATGTCTACTCACAAGTAAGTCCCATTATAGTCAATGGTGCTTACTCCCAGGTAAGTGTGGGTTGGATTGCAGCCTGAGAAAAGTGGGGGGAAGAAGGAGGTTGAGACGCAAAAGGGAAGTGCAAGCCATGGGGAGCCCGCCTGCCCCATTGCAACTCACCAGTGCAGGGGAGCCGGCGGTGAGCTTGACGCAGGCGAACATGGTTGCAGGCTGCTGAGTTGGATGGTACAAGGGCGGCTGCTGAAGCTCTGATACCGGGACGGGGCCTCCTCGCTCACTGGAAGGGGAGAGAGAGAGCTTGAAGCTTCCCGCAGGAGCCCCTCCAACAGCGGGAGGAGGCGCGAGCGCCCCGATGCAGATGGATGCAGAAGACCACCCCCCCCTTACCCGGCAGCGGCTCCTCCAGCTCAGTCACTGCGGCTGCAGAGGTCGAAGGGACTGCAAACGCTCTGCGCAGCCGCGGCGAACGCCACTTAGCCTCAGAACGCCCGGATGCTGGAGGAAGGAGGAGGAGAATTCTGAAGGGGGGGAAAACTGCTCTCAAGGTCACTTTGTAGCAACTTTGTCACTAGCACCAGGACTGGGGACATAATGACAGTCCATCCTCTGGAACTAGTAGCAGGGAGGTGGGCGGGGCTGGACTAAGCTAGTGCAGGTGCTGTTGCATATAAAGGGGCACTGAACTTAAAAAAACAAAATACAAAAACACTTTCTTTGCTCAAGAACTGACTAGAGTATCAAACTACAGAGTGGGTAGAGGGGTGCTTTTTCCCTCTCACACAACACCAGAACCAGGGAACACCCACTAAAGTTGAGTGTTGAGAGAGAGGACACACAAAAGAAAATATTTCTTTACCCAGCATGTAATGAGTCTGTGGAACTCCTTGCCACAGGATGTGGCGATGGCACCTGGTTTAGGGCACAATTCTAACCAAGTCTACTCAGAAGTAAGTCCTATTTTGTTCAATGGGGCTTACTCTCAGGAAAGTGTGGTTAGGATTGCCGCCTAAGGACCCAATCCTATCCAAATTTCCAGCACTGGTGCAACCGTAATGCAGCCCTGGGGTAAGGAAACAAATGTTCCCATACCTTAGGGAAGTCTCTGTGACTGCATCCCCAACACATAACATAAGAACAGCCCCATTGGATCAGGCCATAGGCCCATCTAGTTCAGCTTCCTGTATCTCACAGCAGCCCACCAAATGCCCCAGGGAGCACACCAAATAACAAGAGACCTCATCCTGGTGCCCTCCCTTGCATTGGCATTCTGACATAGCCCATTTCTAAAATCAGGAGGTTGCACATGCACATCATGGCTTGTAACCCATAATGGATTTTTCCTCCAGAAACGTGTCCAATCCCCTTTTAAAGGCATCCAGGCCAGATGCCATCACCACATCCTGCAGCAAGGAGTTCCACAGACCAACCACATGCTGAGTAAAGAAATATTTTCTTTTGTCTGTTCTAACTCTCCCAACACTCAATTTTAGTGGATGTCCCCTGGTTCTGGTGTCCCCTGGTTCTGGTGAGAGTGTAAAGAGTATTTCTCTATCCACTTTATCCTTCCCATGAATAATTTTATATGTCTCAATTATGTCCCTCCTCAGGCGTCTCTTTTCTAGGCTGAAGAGGCCCAAACGCCGTAGCCTTTCCTCATAAGGAAGCTGCCGCAGCCCAGTAATCATCTTAGTCACTCTCTTTTGCATCTTTTCCATTTCCATTATGTCCTTTTTGAGATGTGGCGACCAGAACTGGACACAATACTCCAGGTGTGGCCTTACCATCGATTTGTACAATGGCATTCTGTTCCCAATACCTTTTCTAATAATCCCAAGCATAGAATTTGCCTTCTTTACTGCCGCCGCACATTAGGTCGACACTTTCATCGACCAGTCCACCACCACCCCAAGATCTCTCTCCTGATCTGTCACAGACAGCTCAGAGCCCATTAGCCTATATGTGAAGTTTTGATTTTTTGCCCCCCCAAATCATCATATTCTGTGATACTGTGGGCCTGTGTTTTGTCTGGTTTGTCCCATCTTGGAAAAGCAAGAAGCCACGCGACAATCCCTCCCCTACACCTGCTAGTGCGTGTGCGAAAGGGTTTTTATAGGTGGGCACACTGCACATAGCCAACAGACCTGCGCCGGCTGCCAATTGTACCTGGACATGGCCCAAGTTGTGAGGAACATAAGGTTGCTTGTGCTTAGATCCTTCTGGAGCACTTCACAATCCCTTCTGGTCTTCACCACTCAGAAAAGTTTAGTGTCATCCACAAACTTGTCCACCTACCTGCTTATCCCTGTTTCCAGGTCATTTATGATGTTGAAAAGCACCAGTCCCAGGACAGATCCTTGAGGCACTCCACTTTCCACCACTCTCCACTTTTTTTGTCAATTGCCCATTGATACCCACTCTGTTTCCTGGTCCTCAACCAGTTCCCAATCCATGAGAGGACCTGTCCTCTTATTCCCTGACTATGGAGTTTTCTCAACAGCTTTTAGTGAGGGACCATATCAAACACCTTCTGGCATTTAGTGAATCTGAGGAGACCCAGTGGAGGCCAGGCAGCCTAAGTAAAAAAGTGTTGTTATTGTTTTTGCTGTTGGGGCTATGTAACATGCTACATGCTATGGGTTGGCAAGGGATAGCATTGGTCTGTCTGCTATGAAACCAAGTATTTTTTTTAACTTACAATTTTTTTTATGCTTATGAATTTTCAGGGTTTTTTTAAAACACTGATTGTGGGTTGTTTATTCTCTGTCTCTTGATATAGATATAGATGATATAATTAATAAGCATCACAAGAGGATCCATTCTCATTGATATTTGCAATAAAACTTTTTACAAATCCAATCTAAATAATAACTTGGCCTTGCATTTGTTGTCCTGGGAGCTAAACATGATAATATTTAAATGCCTTTTTCCCCATATGTTGACCACCTCCCTATGTTGACCAATTTCCTCCAGTCCCTTGGGTGGTCAAGAGGTTCTACTGTATAATGATAGCTAGATCATGTTTGCTGGTTCTATCCCCCCCCCCCATTTTAATGTAGTGTGAGCACCTCTTTAAAGGAAGAAAACATCCTGTGCACTTTTTGTGTACAGTAAGTAGTACCCTGCTCCATGCAGCATAGAGTTGGGCCTTGCCTGCTTCCAAACTCTGGACTTTGTTACCAACTAAACACTGTTCTATGCCTGAATGCTCTGTATCTGTAATCACCAATATCTCCTCAGTGCATGTAACTGTGTTTTAGGACCTTGCATTTGCTTCTGTGCTGTTAAACATATGTGTAAATTTGAAACATTCTCTTGTAAAAAGTTAATCTGTGCTTGGAGATTGTGTTTGGAGCATAGTTTGCTAGGAGATGCAAGTAATGAGGGCTTATTCCAAGTTAAGTGGGGTTCTTAGTAACATTCCTACGGCGGGTACTTTTGCTAATTTACCCTAAATTAGTCAATTTCTCCAGCATTTTTTCTTCCTCAGGCAGGTGGCAAAGATTAATCTTGGGTCGCTCTGAGTCAACAGCTGGTCTTCACCCTATACTGGATTCCCCCCCCATCCCATTTTCCAAAGTTGGCAGTCTTGTCGTGTAGCTAGGCTCCATCTCAGAAATCTTGGGCTTCTGACAGTCAATCTCAGGTTTACAGCCCAATCCTGCTCTGCCCGGGTGCCCAGCCTCGGCGACACCAAGAATGGCTGCCACCTGATCCTGCACGCCTTGGGCTACTGCAGGCGGCACATCAGGAGAAGGGGACTTTTGTCCCCTTCTCCCGGGTAAGGGAAGCAGCCCCTCAATGGGGCTACTCACTTCACCACCGACCAAAAGGTTGACAGTAAAGGCATTTGTGTAGGGCGCCGAGCCCCACACAAACGCCTTGGATCCGGTGGAGTGGAGCTCCATAGACCCATCTCCCTCCTTCCACTGGCACACCTCCTGCCCACCCTCCCGCTTCCCCGTCACGCCTTCCCCCGCCCTCTCTCCACCCACCACCGGCCTCACCCCTCCCCGGAATGCCTCCTCCCCGCCACCACTTACTGTGCTGCGGCTCAGCGGTCCACGAGACTGCCGAGCGGCAGAGGCTGGGCACCCGCCCATGCTAGCCCGGCACTAGCCCAGCACTGTTTGACATCCCTGTACTAGCCCACCATTCTCATCTTGTCCATGCTTTTTCTTCCATTCCATTTCCCTCTTTTCTAGGAGATATGGTACAGGTAGTTGCTGGCGCACTGCTGGGTAGGAGGGGTGGCATTTAACACATTACCTCAAGCTCCAGGCCAGTTCTGTTCTTTTGGAATGAGTATAGAAAGAAATAATTATGTTTTCCTTTGTGTTTCTAAACACTGTGGTTTTTGTATTTTGTGTTTTACATGTGTATTAAATATCTGTGTTGTATTAAAAAAATTAAAGGACACTAAAAAACAAATCTTAGCTTTATGGATACATCTGACTTGGCAAACCTAATATTGCTTCTTTCTTCTCACCAATCCTCCATTCCGTTAGATGGGCAGACAGACCAGCAAGTAGTGTCTGTTTCAGTAAGTAGTAGCCATTAGAGCTTGCTCATTTGTGCCCTCTCTTTGGGCAGCCTCATTGGATCTTCCCTGCTGCATTGCTCAGAGAGCGAGAGAGCAAGCAGTAGTTGCTGCCTCCATACACCATCTCTATGGGCCGAGACCACACTTACGTGAAAATCCCCGTTTTCCTTTTAAGTTGTGATTTTATGTTATTATGGACTAAAATATCATTTGGGCCAAGCAAACAGGCCCAATTTCCAAAAACCCTGGTAGAAGTCACAAGTTTACACAAACTCCAGCTCTCCATGCACACAGCAACAAAGACTTTAGCAGCAAAGACTTTAGCAGCAAAGTCTAAAGAGTAAATTGTTGTCTCAGTCACTGTAAATCGTTGCTTAAGTGGCTCCTATTGTTTTAAGCCTAATCCAATCACTGTTTATGCAAACCCATTTAAACTTCTCACATAGGCCAAATTCAGGTAAAGTCACAAGCTCATGGTGACGACAAGGAGTCTGCATAGCTAATCATTGTTTAAATGTTTCCTATTGTTGTAGCTTAATCACTCTTAAGTACCGTATGCAAACTGCCTCCCCCCTCCCCCAGGAGGTCAGCCATGGCTGGTAGCTGACTTCCTGATCTTTGCATGCTCCATGTGCCCCACTGTGGGTAGTGAGCAAGCGCATCCAGATCAGCTCTAGGCCACATCTGGGTCATTCAGGTCAGCATCCAAGTCAGCAAAAACCCTTTTAAGAGAAGGCTGGCACATGCTAGCTCTCTCTCTCTGGCTGCCCCTCCAAGGCAGAGGTCCTCCTTCCAGGACTTCTCCCCACATCCATCTGCTCCTCAGGACAGGTAACTATATCTGCGTCTGAAACTTTTTCCCTTCTTCCCCCCTTTTTTTCTCCCCTTCTCTCCCATCTTTAGTTAGCAACTGGGATTGGCAGACCAGGGACCCCTAAAATCCTTCCCTATAAATTTCCCTTTTCCTAATTTCCTTGGATGCACCAAATACTTTTCACATGCAACCACCATAAAGCTAGGTACACTAGATGCAAGTACTAAGAACCAAGAAACATATACTTACCATTTTCCATGTGCATTATGTTTACCTGTGTGTTTTTGCAATAAAAATATAATCCTGTTGAAAGTTATCTTTCTCCCAGTCTCTTTTCAAGCTAAAAAGGAATTTCTTTGCATTACGCTGTCTTGTTATCTAGCCTGCGATCCTGAAGTTTCCAAAAAGGGTAGTATACTAATTCCCCTAAACGAAACAGCCCTCTTTTGGTAACAACACCACATCGCAAGCAAGGGTGAGGGCCCAATCCTATCCAACTTTCCAGCTCTGATGTAGCCACAATGCAGCCCCATGGTAAGGAAATGCTTGTTCCCATACCTTGAGAAGGCCCCAGAGACTGCCCCTCCACCATCGGATGCAGCGCACACCCCACTGGTGCAACTGCATCAGCACTGGAAAATTGGTTAGGATTGGGCCCTCAGTGAGCTGGCAAAAGTGGCAACAGCGAGGAGCAGCATTGTCTTGCAATTTTGCTGTCCTTGGGTTACATTTGCTTGGCCCAGTCCTCCCTTCGGTACCACCCAGTAAACAAGAGAAGAGAGAGTGGCAGTTTCTGTGAGGATGAGCTGTTGCTTCCCCCCTCCAAGTCATTCACCTGTACTTTTCATCTGGACAGCACCATGGCAAGGATTGGGCCCAGGCAGCAGAATATCTTGGGCTATCACTGGGCCAGATCCTCACCTCTGTGCCTTGAGATAGAGAGATGACTAAGGGCTCAATCGTATGCAACTTTCTCGTGCTGGGGCAGCCACTAATGCAACCCTGAGGAGAGGGAACAAATGTTCCTCTACCTGGAGGAGGCCTCTGTTGACTCCCCCCCCCCCATGCAGTGCATGCTCCATTGGCACAGCTGCACCTGTATTGGCAACCTTCAGTCTCGAAAGACTATGGTATCGCGCTCTGAAAGGTGGTTCTGGCACAGCGTCTAGTGTGGCTGAAAAGGCCAATCCGGGAGTGACAATCCCTTCCACACCGGGAGCAAGTGCAGTCTGTCCCTGGTCTGTCTCCCTGGCTATGGGCCTTCCTTCTTTGCCTCTTAGCCTCAGACTGTTGGCAAAGTGTCTCTTCAAACTGGGAAAGGCCATGCTGCACAGCCTGCCTCCAAGCGGGCCGCTCAGAGGCCAGGGTTTCCCACTTGTTGAGGTCCATCCCTAAGGCCTTCAGATCCCTCTTGCAGATGTCCTTGTATCGCAGCTGTGGTCTACCTGTAGGGCGCTTTCCTTGCACGAGTTCTCCATAGAGGAGATCCTTTGGGATCCGGCCATCATCCATTCTCACGACATGACCAAGCCAACGCAGGCGTCTCTGTTTCAGCAGTGAATACATGCTAGGGATTCCAGCACGTTCCAGGACTGTGTTGTTTGGAACTTTGTCCTGCCAGGTGATGCCAAGGATGCGTCGGAGGCAGCGCATGTGGAAAGCGCTCAGTTTCCTCTCCTGTTGTGAGCGAAGAGTCCATGACTCGCTGCAGTACAGAAGTGTACTCAGGACGCAAGCTCTGTAGACCTGGATCTTGGTATGTTCCGTCAGCTTCTTGTTGGACCAGACTCTCTTTGTGAGTCTGGAAAACGTGGTAGCTGCTTTACCGATGCGCTTGTTTAGCTCGGTATCGAGAGAATGTGTGTCGGAGATCGTTGAGCCAAGGTACACAAAGTCATGGACAACCTCCAGTTCATGTTCAGAGATTGTAATGCAGGGAGGTGAGGCCACATCCTGAACCATGACCTGTGTTTTCTTCAGGCTGATTGTCAGTCCAAAATCTTGGCAGGCCTTGCTAAAACGATCCATGAGCTGCTGGAGATCTTTGGCAGAGTGGGTAGTGACAGCTGCATCGTCGGCAAAGAGGAAGTCACGCAGACATTTCAGCTGGACTTTGGATTTTGCTCTCAGTCTGGAGAGGTTGAAGAGCTTTCCGTCTGATCTGGTCCGGAGATAGATGCCTTCTGTTGCAGTTCCAAAGGCCTGCTTTAGCAGGACAGCGAAGAAAATCCCAAACAAGGTTGGTGCAAGAACACAGCCCTGCTTCACTCCGCTTTGGATGTCAAAAGGGTCTGATGTGGAGCCATCGAAGACAACAGTGCCCTTCATGTCCTTGTGGAAAGATCTGATGATGCTGAGGAGCCTGGGTGGACATCCAATCTTGGGGAGAATCTTGAAGAGGCCGTCTCTGCTGACCAGGTCGAAAGCCTTTGTGAGATCTATGAAGGCTATAAAGAGTGGCTGTCGTTGTTCCCTGCATTTCTCCTGCAGTTGTCTAAGGGAGAATACCATATCAGTGGTGGACCTGTTGGCTCGGAATCCACACTGCGATTCTGGATAGACGCTCTCTGCAAGTACCTGGAGCCTCTTTAGTACAACTCGGGCAAACAGCTTTCCTACAACGCTAAGGAGAGAGATGCCGCGGTAGTTGTTGCAGTCACCCCTGTCACCTTTGTTCTTGTACAGCGTGATGATGTTTGCATCCCTCATGTCTTGAGGTACTCCACCTTCTCTCCAGCAGAGACAGAGGATTTCATGCAGCTCAGTGACTATGATCTCTTTGCAGCATTTTAGGACTTCAGCAGGGATGCTGTCTTTTCCAGGTGCCTTGCCAAAGGCAAGGGAGTCCAGGGCCACGTGAAGTTCTTCTAGGGTTGGTTCACTGTCAAGCTCTTCCAGCACAGGCAGGCACTCAATGTTGTTCAGTGCTTCTTCGGTGACTACATTTTCTCTGGAATATAGCTCAGAGTAGTGCTGCACCCAGCGTTCCATCTGCTGCGCCCGATCCTGGATGACCTCGCCTGTGGCAGACTTCAGAGGGGCAATTTTCTTCTGTGTTGGACCTAGGGCCTGCTTGATACCATCATACATCCCCTTGATGTTGCCCGTGTCAGCTGCTATCTGTATTTCGGAACAGAGCTGGAGCCAGTAGTCGTTAGCACATCTCCTGGCAGTCTGTTGGACTTTGCTGCGAGCAGTTCGGAGGACCTGCAGGTTGCGCTCACTGGGACAGGCCTTGTATGCTGCTTGAGCTCTCCTCTTTTCCTCAATGACTAGTGTCAACTCCTCAGAGTGGGCTTCAAACCAGTCTGCCGCCTTGTTGGTCTTCTTGCCGAATATGGACAAGGCGGTGTTGTAAACGGTATTCTTGAAATGTTCCCATCTGTTGGATGCGTTTGCGTCGGCCGGGCCTGGAAGAGATTCCTCAAGCGCTTGTGCAAATTCCTCCACTTTTCTCTGATCCCGGGTCTTGCTGGTATCAATGCGAGGTCTTCCTTCCTTTTTCGTGTGATACAGTCGCTTTGTTTGCAGTTTCACTCTGCTGCACACCAGGGAGTGGTCAGTGTCGCAGGCAGCACCATGATAACTGCGTGTGATCTTGATGCTGGGAAGGCTGGAGCGTCTGGTGAGGATCAGGTCGAGCTGGTGCCAGTGCTTTGATCTTGGATGTCTCCAAGAGACTCTATGTTGCACCAGCTACATAGCACCAGCTCTACAGCCTGTTTCTGTAACCAACAGTCTGTAACCAACAGTCTACAGGTGTTGGTTTCTACAGCTGCACCAGCTCTAGAAAAACTGGATAGGATTGTGCCTTAAGCTGGCAGCGTCCATGATGGCTCCTTCCCAAAGGAGCTGCTGCTGTTTCCTCTGTGCATGAGCCTAGTTCTCTGTGCAACTTAGCTACAGAGGCCAAGTTAACAAGCAGAGGCAGCAGCTGTTCCTAGACTAGAGGATTCAACCTCCTCTTCCATGACTTTCAAGACACCCCTCCTAGACCCAACCTCCTTTGCAAGACCTCTGAGTAGGAGTGAAGAGTTGTAGGCAGCAGTGGCTGCTACACACTTGCCTGCATTTGCTTCAAACAGTGAGGAGCAGCTATGCTGTGCCTCCTCTCTGAATCCCACCAACTGAGGGAGCTCTCCACTGTGGGTGGTGGATTTACTAATAAGCTGAAATTAAATCTGGATAAGACAGAGGCTCTCCTGGTTCGGAAATCCTCGATGCAGGTACTGGACTATTGGCTTGCTCTGAATGGGGTTGCACTCCTTCTGAAGGAGCAGGTCCACAGCTTGGGGGTCCACCTGGATTCGCAGCTGCTCCTGGATTCCCAGGTGGCGATTGTGGCTAGGGGGGCCTTCGCTCAGTTTCGGCTGGTGCGCCAGCTGCAGCCGTACTTGGATCGTGCAGACCTGGCCACGGTGATCCATGCCACGGTGACATCGAGGTTGGATTATTGTAATGTGCTTTATGTGGAGCTGCCCCTGAAGATGGTTTGGAAACTGCAATTAGTGCAGAATGCGGTGTCCCGTGTGGTCACTGGAGCTAGGCGGTTTGATTCTGTCAGCCTGCTTCTCCAGGGGCTGCATTGGCTGCCCATTTGTTTCCGGGCCCAATTCAAGGTGTTGGTTTTGACCTTTAAAGCCCTATACTGCTCTGGGCCAGGGTATCTCAGAGATCGCCTACTTCCATACAATCCGGCTCGTCCTCTTAGGTCATCAGAGAAGGCCTTTTTACAAGTGCCGCCGTCTAAGGAGGGACGTGGGGCGGCGGCAAGAAATAGGGCCTTCTCAGTAGTGGCACCAACGTTATGGAACTCCTTTCCCCTTGATTTGAGAATGGCTCCCTCTCTTGAGACTTTTCAGCAAGGCCTGAAGACCTTTTTGTTTAAACAAGCCTTCTGAGTTCATGACCTTTTTAACATCTTTTCTATATCTTTTAGTATTTTTACAGGCCTGATTCCTCTATGATTTGCTGCATTTTGCTCTTTTTATCTGACTTTTTATCTGACTACTGTTTTTATGGGTATCTGTTAACGTGTTTTAATATGTTTTTATTTGCGGTTAAATTATGTTTTTAATCTGTTTTTAATATGTTGTAAGCTGCCCTGTGTCCCTTTGGGGAGAAGGGCGGGATATTATTATTATTATTATTATTATTATTATTATTATTATTATTATTATTATTATTATTATTTGGTTCCAGGATGCTGGATTTGAAGGACATGCGCACACTCCATTGCTTATTTGAAAGATGCTGGGTAATGTACATGTATTTCATTTCTAATGAACCCATTGTTTAAATTTCTCCAGCAAATAGTTTGGTTGACAAAATCCAAGCTTCTGAACCAGTTTTAAACCAGCTCAGATTAGGAGCCTCTGGGCTCTCCTGCTTTGCTTTTTAAGAGACAGACTGTGGTTGTGACAAACAATCCTTTATAATGATTTCACTCTGTCACATAGGTGTCAACAGTTTTTGGGTTGGGAAGGCCTTGCCACACCAATCCAGATTTTTGTAACCTTCAGGCTTGACTCCTGTAAGGTGCTTTTCATGGCATTTCCCTTGAATGAAACATGAAGGATGAAAAGGTGCAAAATGCTGCTGCCGTTCATCTTTTAACATGCACAGGAAAGAATAAGAATTTCCAATCAGTGTTGAATCAAGCTGCCAGTGTGTTTCTAGGCTCAATTCAAGAAGCTGTTTGTTTGTTTTTTTTAAACCTATAAAGCCCTTCATGATCTGGGACCAGCATAACTGGGGCAGTGACTCTCCTCCAATCAGCCTGTGTGCTAGCTGCAGTCAGGTGACCAGGCTGCTTGTTTAACAATCTTATATTCTGGTTTCAAACACAAGTTTTAAAAGCAGCTTACTGGTTAAGACAGAGATAGTATAAAAACAGAACTCAAAAGAAATTCCCTGTGCAAAGAAAAACAAAAGTCATCAGTGTAGGCGTTAGGTTAACAGCCCTCTGTAGGGTGCTATGTCAGAGCTATGGCTGCCCTTACTAGGAAGACAAGCTTGCTAAAGCAATAGCAGTGCAATCCTAGGTATGTCTACTAGAATTATGCCCCACTAAATTCAATGGGACTTACTCCCAAGTAAATGTATATAGGATGAATCAAATGTATATAGCCTAGGTGAATCAAGTGTTTGTGATTTAGGAATTCCCTGGAAGAGACAGCAGAGGAGGGGAGAAGACTAATTTCTATAAAAAGTTGGGGAAGAGAAAGGAAATAAAGGGGAAGCAGAAGCTTGCTGTCTTGCAAAAGTGCCTCTTTGTTGGTGATTAATTTGTGGATGGGTTATTTCAGAAGGAAATTGGCAGAGAATAAGCTAGGGCAAGGAAGTCATTACCTAACCGGTTAACTCTCTCTGTTCCCCAAAGCCTAATCTCGGGTATCCCTTCAAAGCAGTAAAGCTAGAGGGAAGGAATCAGGTGACAGTAGTGTGCCTGTCCACCCCAGTGCTTCTTCTGTGCCTTCTACCCACACTGTTGTGGGACTGTGATGATTCTTAGCACATCAGCGTAGTTTTTAGTACCCCATACTGTGATCCTGGTCTGCAGTTCTATCCCCTGACCCCCCACAAGGGTCTCTCCTGATTCCCATTGCTGCTGTTTTTGAAAGAAAAGTTTAACTTGTCCACACTAGTGATCGACCTGGGCTTCCTGTAATGTGTAGTTTGAGAGAACTGATTCTTATCACCGTATCTTTAGTATTAACAAAATGTGCCTCCATTTTCGGCAAAATGTTCAAATCGTGAAATTCACAAGGGATGATGATGATGATTCTTTTAAACCACAATTTGTACTTCAGCTTTCCCTTTCAAAAGGGATAGCCTGTACTTTTAACTCAGAGTTATTTTATTTTTAAAATAAATAACAATGCAGACTGCCATTTTTTCACACTCCTGGAAGAGAACCTGACTCTAATGTTCACATTTGATGAACATACTTGTTCTCTGGCATGGCTGAATTCATTTCCATCTGTTTGTTTGGCATTGTTCCCATTGAAAATGTGCCATGCCAATTTCAACAGGGCATAGGTGTTAACCAAACATGGTTTTTGGGAGGGGGGCCTTCATAACACAGCAAGCTCCAGTTCTACTGCCAGGAGATCCTGCTGTTTGCAAATAATTCCAGCTTAGGGCCACATGCTTCATTACATGAGATCACATCTGTAGGTGCTTGCAGGCATCATAAAAGCAACAAATGTCTACTGGAGTTCTCTTTCAGTCTAGCTTGGTGTGTGGAATATTGCATGGAAAAGTGTCACCGCCTGGAGGCAGGAGATTTTATATACTCAAAACATTTTAACAGATCCCTCCTTCAAATTAAGAAACCTTTGGAGTTTGCATGGTTTGGTGACTTTTAACTGACTCAATAGCTTGACAGACTTTGGGGAGCAAGGACAATGCCATCTGCTTCCCTGAAAGCATTCCTTGGTCAAGGTGGCTAGACCCATACAATTGACATCATTTGTTAATAAATCCAGTACCACATGCATAAAATATGACTGCAGGTACAAGCCCTGGCAGTTCTTTCTCTTCATAGCCAGTGCCTGTGAGCAGTCTCACACTGTAGGTACACTGGTAGCATATGAAGTCTGTAATAGCAAGAAGTGAAGTTGTAATAGCTCCAAATGTTTAAACCTGACCTTAAATACAGTACAGTACTTGGTTCCTGGCTCTGGCCAAAAATGTTTGAGGATTTTTATTTACAGTATTTAGAACTCACTTATATGTCCCAGACTGCATTTCCTGAATCCAAAATTGTGGTCATAGTTTCTGGACATGTGCATCACTAGGATCTTCATGAGCCTAAAAATGAGACGTATGTTTGTGCTTGCTGACTTTCACAATATTCATACTAACAAGTGCTCATTCTCATTTCACTAGCACTTTCAATTTCCAAATCTTGCACAATCAGCATTGCACTGATCAGCAAGGTAAGTCATTATCCTCCATATTTTACAGAAGGGGATGTCAGTGCCAGTGGTTGGTTCTCAGGGGCCCTGGGGCAAAGGCCTGCACTCTACCCCCCCCATTGCCCCCTTCACCCATTCCTTGATGGCACATTGGATGCTACTCCTTCCATTGGTATTGAGGTTTCAGGGATCAGCTTGAGGCAGGGAGACAGTCCAGTGAGCATGGGCCTTGGCTAGTGGAGACCTCGCCAACTCTTGATGCTATTCCTGGGGAACTGAAGCTGAGAGAAACTGAGACACTACAGTGAGTCTGTAACAGAGGCAGGACTTGAATCTCACTCTCCCAGATTCTCTAGACCAGGGGTCTCCAGACCCCGGCCCGGGGGCCAGATGCGACCCGCGGAGAGCCTTTATCTGGCCTGCGGCCAGCCTCTGATCCCCTGAGAGCCTCTGGCCCAGCTGACCAAACACAACTGGAGTTGTGCTTCTGGGGTGGGGGAATGGGGGTCCATTTAAGTGTGTGCTTTATTTGTTGGACTGTGATGGTGCTTGGAGGAATTCTGGACATTTAAGCCCATTCATTTATTCATCATTTCATCTAAGATCTACTTAAATTTTATATTTAATTTTTTCCCCCGGCACTTGACACTGTGCCAGATTTTTGATGTGGCCCTTTGGCTGAAAAGTTTAGAGACCCCTGCTCTAGACCATACTGTCTATCAATAGTTCTAGTAGCTTCTACTGTTCACATTTACAGCCTGGTCCTATGTATGTCTATACGCAGAAGTAAATCACATTGGGTTCAGTGGGGCTTACTCCCAAGAAGGCATGCTTAGGATTGTAGCCTTAATGATACTGCAGCATCATCCTGGTTTGCAATTCACACCCAATATTTTTAGTGCTTGCATCAGTACCACAACACATAGATACTAAACTTACTATGACTTTTTGTATGTCTAGCAATGGTCTCAAGGACAAACATTGGTAACTGTATATCTCAGTCATGGTACTGCTACTCCTCCATCTCTGTTATGCTTTGATCTACATTTGTTTAAGTTACTCATCTACTTACTAATCTTCCTTTCATCAAAATTTTGCACACCTCAGGAAAGTTAGCAGTACTTAAGCCATTTCTACCCAACGTTGCATATATGCAACAGGGACCAAATGTGTACATCTGTGGACCAGGCAAAAATGGGTTAAGAAGGATGTATATCCATTGCATGTTTTGCAGCTAGCAACAGAAATAGCTAGGCATTCTGGAGAACTTTAATGCGCTGAAGCACAAAAGCTTTATTAATCTAACAGTTCGATATCTGAATGTTTACTTGGAAGCAAGTACTGTATGTTATTTCTTCAAGAGAGTTAGAATGTAGTGTGTGTATATATGTGTGCTACTAGTATATGTATATATTATTTACACACACACACACACACACACACACACACACACACACACACACACACATCTGTGTCTTAAAGTGTGATTTTGTGCAAACTTTTTCTGTTGGCTTTTTGGATTATTTTACATCAAAATCCACACCAGAAGGAATTGAGAATTAACAATGCAAATTTAATAAAATCATGTTGGGCTGAGTGTGAGTTGTGAATCAGTCACACAAATCCTTCACAATCTGCCTATCTCTTCTAAGGTCCACGAGCATAGCTTAGCCATATGGCTGTACCCTTCTTTCATTCTTGTCATGCTGACTTCTGTGTGAACTGATGCTTGGTCATGGATGAACTGGACAGCTGAATAACTTGAAAGAGAATGCTTTCATCCAAAAAGGCAGAGGTTTAGAAAGATGTGATGCATCAAAACATAACTGAAGATTAAACAGAAGATGATATTTTTGAATAAGAATAAAACATCTTTTTGAGTTCTGTGGCATGCTGTTTCCCTGATGGACTCATCTGCCATTTGGTCACAACAATTGAAATATTCTGGGAGGATTGTGCTGTATTTAATAATGGGAAGTTTCACTTCATGAGAGAGGAGGTTCCATCAGATAGCCATAGAGAACATCTCCTCTGCTATGCAGTTTATATCTGCTGCCTTAATGATAAATGATTACTTCTCCCTCTGGTGGACAGGATGTGTTTCAGCTGCCTGGCCACATTAAGTTACAGTGCAACCCTATGCATATCCACTCATACGTCCTACTGAATTTTGTGGGACACACTCCCAGGTAAGTTTGCATAGGCCTGCAACTTCAGTCACAGTTAGGATAATCTAGAGTACTTTTATGATAACTCCACACGTAACACATGATTGCTGAAAGACATAACACATGGATGTTCTGCACAACCATACATGCATCTTTAAGCACCAGTGTACACTTGACTGGGAAACCTGTTTGAGCCAGGGTTCTGAAGGCAGCTCCACACATTACAACTGCTCTGGAAATACCTGTGGATATTATATATCTGGACTTTCAGAAGGTGTTTGACACAGTCCCTCACCAAAGGCTACTGAAAAAACTCCACAGTCAGGGAATTAGAGGGCAGGTGCTCTCCTGGCTTGAGACCTGGCTGAAGACCAGGAAACAGAATGGGTGTCAATGGGCAATTTTCACAACTGAGAGAGGTGAAAAGCGGTGTGCCCCAAGGATCTGTCCTGGGACCAGTGCTTTTCAACATCTTCATAAATGACCTGGAGACAGGGACGAGCAGTGAGGTGGCAAAGTTTGCGGATGACACCATACTTTTCAGAGTGGTGAAGTCCAGAAATGATTGTGAGGTGTTCCAGAAGGATCTCTCCAAACTGGCAGAATGGGCAGCGAAATGGCAGATGCATTTCAATGTCAGTAAGTGTAAAGTCATGCACATTGGGGCAAAAATTCAAAACTTCACATATAGGCTAATGGGTTCTGAGCTGTCTGTGACAGATCAGGAGAGAGATCTTGGGGTGGTAGTGAACAGGTCGATGAAAGTGTCGAACCAATGTGTGGTGGCAGTGAAGAAGGGCAATTCTATGCTTGGGATTGTTAGAAAAGGTATTGAGAACAAAACAGCTAATATTGTAATGCCGTTGTACAAATCGATGGTAAGGCCACACCTGGAGTATTGCGTCCAGTTCTGGTCGCTACATCTCAGAAAGGACATAGTGAAAATGGAAAAGGTGCAAAAGAGAGTGACTAAGATTATTACTGGGTTGGAGCACCTTCCTTATGAGGAAAGGCTACAACATTTGGGCCTCTTCAGCCTAGAAAAGAGATGCCTGAGGGCGGACATGATTGAGACATACAAAATTATGCATGGGAAGGATAAATTGGATAGAGAGATGCTCTTTATACTCTCACATAACACCAGAACCAGGGGACATCCACTAAAATTGAGTGTTGGGAGAGTTAGGACAGACAAAAGAAAATATTTCTTTACTCAGCGTGTGGTTGGTCTGTGGAACTCCTTGCCACAGGATGTGGTGACAGCATCTGGCCTGGATGCCTTTAAAAGGGGATTGGACACGTTTCTGGAGGGAAAATCCATTATGGGTTACAAGCCATGATGTGTATGTGCCACCTCCTGATTTTTGAAATGGGCTATATGGTCAGAATGCCAGTGCAAGGGAGGGCACCAGGATGCAGGTCTCTTGTTATCTGGTGTGCTCCCTGGGGCATTTGGTGGGCCTCTGTGAGATACAGGAAGCTGAACTAGATGGGCCTATGGCCTGATCCAGTGGGGCTGTTCTTATGTTCTTATGCTTCTGGGGTCATGACCCCGTCTGTCATAGTCTTCTGGACACCAGGATCTTCCAGAGCGCTCATGTAGGCTCTATTGTCCTGCAATTTCACAGAGAAGCCAAGTACTGCCCTTATATTGAAAAGAACCCTAGTGCCAATACTAATGGATTCAGTAATTGGAACTCTATGTACCAGCCATCTAAGCCCCCCAAACCTAAACTGAGCCCCCAAGCCATCTGATCTTATGAGCCTAAACTCCTCAAAGGACTGACATACTCAAGACACACATGCATGGGTTTGCTCACTCCTGTATTTAATAGCACCAGTAAACTCATTAGGAAACTACTAAATTATGACAATGAGTGAAAATCCAGTTTGTGGCTACCCTTTTAGAATTTTCATTTTCTGAGTCTGGTACAAAAGATATGGCTGGTATGGAAATAGATATGTTGTCAAGCTGTCTAATTTATTGGTCCAAATCTGCTGCCTGGGACCTGTCTTTGGGCCTGTGAACCTTAACTGTGCTTTATCAGCTATCCTCTCACAGAATGTAGCCCCATTGGGCAGGTTGGGGGTGTTACTTGGTGTAAGAGGAAAAATACCCACTTACCCTGAGGAGACCTCCAGTGTGCTTCAAAGCTGCACTGGGTACAGCCTTACTGGGAGCCACCAGAGGCCACTTCCAGGTCATGCTGGACCTAAAACCCACTCCAATGGCCTCTGCAGCTCAGATTACCTTGGGGAAGCAACCAGAAGCAACTTCCAATTCATGCCCACATCGTCTGGTTTGCTTCTGCAGGCATCCTGGGCTCTGTGGAGGCCAATGGAGTGGGTCATGGGCCCAGCATGACCTGGAAGTGGCCTCTGGTGGCTCCCTGTAAGGCTTTGTGGTGCAGCAGGGAGCTTCAGTTTGTGACCCAGCACAGAGGACAAGGTTGAACTTGGTGGTTCAGAGTTTGAGAACCACTGCCCTAGAGTCTTTCAGCCCAAAGATACATGACAGAGCTGTACATTTAAGTCCCTTCCTTTAAATATAGATTCCTGATTTAAATTTTAAATATCTATCAAACTTAATACACCTTAACAACAAACATTTCCTTCCTTCCTTGTATAATCCCAAACCATTCCCCCCTCCCTTAATGATAATGACAAGAATCTGATTATTCCCAGATGTTTCTACATTCTCCTTTTCTCTGCTCTGTCAGCCATGAATATGACCAGTGGCTATAAAGGATGTGTTCCCCACTTCCTTCAATGCCTGTCTCTTAACAGAACTGCAGGTTTACCCTCTTCCATCCCCTTCAATCCCCCAAAGTATTCACCAAGTATTTGTGTTGACTGCCTTAATTTTCATCTCCTCTAATCATTCCCTGCCAGATGGTAGTTAAAGTTTAATAACCCCTATAAAAACATTCCCCTTTCTTCTTTAAAACAGTCACGTGTGTTTGCTTAGTAAACTGTTAACTGTTCACAAAGCATGAAAGGACCACCAACACAATTATTTCTAAAGTTCTCATCCCTATCACAGTTTTAGTGGAGGGTTAGTGGTTGAGAGAAACTTACCTGGAAGTTATGAGCTATTTTGCTTTAAATTTGTGTTTGTACTTGAGTCATTAAGAGCACGCTGATCTCCTATGATGTTTCATTTCATCAAGTGCAGTGTGTGTGTGTGTGTGTGTGTATGGATTTTCTGGCTTGCACTCTTGCACTCTTCATGTATGCCAATTATCAGAAAGATCACAATGTGGTTTTCAGCAAAGTTCAGCAAAGTTCTTAAGTATCATTTTGCATATACAAGAAATCCATTCTCCAAAGTTGTGCCATGTATGTTATGGAAACCTTAAAAATAAGTATATGGAGGTTAGTAGCAGGGATGGGAATTTGAGTCAAGTGACTCAAGTCTGAGTTGCGAAAATGCATGTTTTTGCTGACTTGTGTACACTCGAGTCACATGTGTGGAAGACTTGGCAAAACAATTGAGTCAAGGTTCCTTTGACTTGGCACTCATCTCTATGCATGCAGACTTGAGTCTGCCTGTGCCTAGGTGTGCTTGCTTATTGTTTTTGCGGCATGAAAGACCTTGTGGGACCATCATTCAGACCAGGTGAGCAGCAGGGAAGTTCCAACCAGGAGGCAGGGAAGGGTTAATGTTTTGCTTTTGCAATGAATAGGAGGTGGGGGCAGGTCTCTTGCCCATCTCTGAAAGAACCAATGATCTTTGGACGAAAGATGTGCAGTCTGATATTTTCTTTGGCTGAGATAGGGCAGGAGGAGGTGCCCAAGGGGGTTCTTGCCATAGGATTGGCTGGAAAAGCCCAGGGAGGGGGAGGAGACAGTTTGTAGCGATCACATTTGCCAACCGCATGGCCCGATTGCTACTTGGGAGGAGGAAGCCTCATTGAATGACTGGCAAAAATGGGACTACTTCTTAGTAGAGCTGCAAAGGATTGGGTCATCCTGGTAAGCCTCGCAGCTGCTGTGCATGACCCTCCTCCCTCTTGCCACTTCTCTCCTGGCTGTCATGCAGTCCCTCTCACCACTTCCTACCTTGTTTATGGGTGGAGATAGCAAGGGAGTGTTTAAAGAGAACTCCAACACACACACACCCCAGTAGCAGCCCCGTTTTTTCCCCCACAAAGGAAAGGAAGGCTTTTTAAAGGGAACGACTCATGGCTCTAGTCTTTTCGAGTCACAAATATGCTCTGGGCGACTTGGAAAGTGTGCCTGTTATGACTCATTTCAAGTCAAGTTAGAGACTCGTGACTCGACTCAAGTCAACCTGCACCCATCCCTGGTTAGTAGCGTGCTCTCCCCCAGGGTTGGCTCCAAGTTCCTGGTGGTAAAGCGCTTGATCTGCATGGTGTGATTGCCCACCCACTGATGGCACATTAGGTACTATCATTGTCACCAGCTAAGAGCTCAAGACTAAATGGGCCCTCTGAGAGGTGTGAGACTTTGACCAGTCCTGATCGAGCCAACCCCAATGCCCCCTTGCATACACACATGAAAGGCTTTTGTTGCCCATTGATTGTCTGAAAGCCAAAAAAAAATCAAATCAAAACAAACCAACTCCCTTGATTGGCCATCTATATTGGGTGTCCAAAGTTTTTGGCAGGAGGGCCAGATCATCTCTCTGACACTGTGTCGGTGGCAAGGGGGAAAAAGAATTAATTTACATTTAAAATTTGAATAAATTTACATAAGTTTACATAAATGAATATATTAAAGATGAACTTATATGAATGAATGAAGGTCTTGCAATAGCTCAAGGCCTATAAAAGACCTTGCACAAAGCAAGGCTGGCCTTTCCTTTGCTGCCACTACTACATCACAGATGTGAAACAGCAAGCAGTGGAGGGAGCCCTCATCCCACAGCTCACACGAGAGGTCAAACAGTCGCCCTTATGCTGAGAGAAGTTGTGTTGGGCAACTGCGGGCTCCAACAAATCTCCAGAGGGCCAGAGGCTCATTGGAGACTGCGGGCTCCCTGAGGGCTGCATTGAGAAGCCTTGAAGGCCGCAAGTGGCCCCAGGGCCGGGGTTTGGGCACCCCTGATCTATATAGCTTTTTTTTTTTTTAAATGAATGCAAGGTCCTTCTTACAAGCATGTGTTATGAGATGACTCTCCATTTGAGATTATGCCCCTCCTTGCTGGGTGAAATTTAATTTTAGCCAATGATATGGGCATGCTGAGAGAATGTGGATATAATGGATCATGGCAGAGTTTAACATGTGGCAAAGGGGCGTAACCATTGTTTCCCTGTGAAACCACCTCACAGTTCAATCAGACATTTATAACCTCAAATGTGACTGAAAACGAAGGACTATTCCAAATGTATACTAGGGGAAGCACATAGAGTTGGGCAGTGCAACTGCAGCTGTGGCTACCCCTGCCTCTTACTTGCATTTGCACCACTTCTGAAAAAGCCCAAGTGTATATACACCAGATCTGCATAGAATTTTTTTGTGCAACTGAGAACCCTACAAAAGAGAACTGACTCTCTTGGATGCTATACTGAATGTAAGTAGGGGGCAGAAACAACAGGCACAAACAGGTCTGCTTCCCTTCTGCACATTCAGAAGGGGATGTGCTATTGTAACTCTCCTAGTGTAACTTCCAAGTCATCCTAATGCTGAACAGAAGCACAGTAAATGTGGATGAAACTGTGAATCAGTTATGTAGATTTAATAGCCATTAAGAACATCTAAACCAGGGGTGCTCAAACCCTGGCCCAGGGGCTACTTGCAGCCCTCAGGGACTCTCAATCTGGCCCACAGGGAGCCCCCAGTCTCCAATGAGTTTCTGGCCCTCCAAAGACTTGCTGGAGCCCAAGCTGGCTCAATGCAACTGCTCTCAGCGTAAGAGTGACTGTTCGACCTCTTGCGTGAGCTGAGGGATGAAGGCTCCCTCCACTGCTTGCTGTTTCACATCTGTGATGCAGCAGCGGCAGTGAAGGAAAAGCTGGCCTTGCTTTGCGCAAGGCCTTTTATAGGCCTTGACCTATTGCAAGACCTTCATTCATTCATATAAGTTCTATCTCTAATATATTCATTTATGTAAATTTATTCAAATTTGAAATGTAAATTAATTCTTTTTTTCCCTGGCCCCTGACACAGAGAGATGATGTGGCCCTCCTACCAAAAAGTTTGATACCCCTGATCTAAACTATGTGCTGAAATCTGTAGGAATCCAGTCAACCAACCACATCCTCTACATGACCGTTTGAATCTTGAGATTGAAGCCTGATGTGATAAATGTTGGAATGCTGTTCTTCACTGCAGCCTGTAACCACCTTGGGATGAAATTCAAATAGACAAAATAACCCTGAGGGTACATAGAGGGTACATGGATGCAGGACATCCATGATTACGTTTGCTATTAATGCTAGTACGTTTGCTGCTTCAGCTGCATGTTTATCTGTTGCAGTTAATTCGGTCGATTGCTCACATTACTGTTTCATTGTGGCATAAACTGTTGCACTGAGATTGTAATGTTATTAATTGATGTGTGAAGATCTTTTCCAGCTTAGTACTGTATTGTTATGCTCATTAACTGAATTTTAAGTGGCTGTGAATATGGCTACGCTAGTGTTTTGTATTGGTGTCTGACTGCATTTATTGGACTATAGTTAATTTGAAATGAATGTTATTGCTTGGAGTTCTTATAGAATTTTTACAATGAATTTAACAGATGTATTGTATCATTGAAATGGTTTGTTGGTATCTTATGTTTTGTTACATTGTTTGATTTTTTCAAAAGCTATTTTGTACCATTTGCTTCTTTGTCTTGTGTTGTTGCTAGCTGCTCTGAGCTTCCTTCCTTTGCAGGATGCAAATAATATAAGACAATGAAATGATTGGATAGTCTTACTGTTTTTGTTTTGAACTTTAAAACAGTACTTGGAACTCTGGTTTGATGGAAGCAGCTGCAGTGTGGGAATCTTTTCCCTTCCATACCATTTTCTGACATACACCCTGAGCAGTGCCATGGAAAATATACAAGCATAAAACGGGGCCATCGTAAATGTGTGACAGCCCAATCCTGAGCTGCCCAGCGCATGAGGCTGCAGTGGTGCCAAAAATGGCTGCCGCTGCATCCTGCACGCTCCGGGCAGCTGCTGGCAGCTCCTTGGGAGAAGGGACTTTTGTCCCATTCCCCCAGGTAAAGCGAGTAGCCCTGCAATGGGGCTGCTTGATTGACTGCCAACCCAAAGGTTGGCGGTGAATCAAGAACCTCCATGTCAGGCGGTGAGCCTGACGCAGAGGCTCTGGATCTGGTGGAGCTTCACTCCACCGGTTTTGCCTCCCTCCCTCCCTGCTCCCTCCCCCCAGCATGTCTCCTCCCTGCCTCCCCCCTCCCCAGAACTCCTTCTCCCCACCTCCCCCCATGACTCCACTTACCTCTCCACTGCTTGGTAATCCGTGCAACTGCTGAGCGGCGGAGATCTGGCAGCAGCCCAGTAGCAGCCCAGTGCCGGCCAGCGCTGGGCTATCACTGGTGCTTGCTTGGTGCTAGGGCCCGCAAATGTGCCTTACAGCACGTTTGTGAGAATGTGCGCTGGTGGTAAGCCTGCACGCACTGTTCAGGATTGGGCCCTGAGGACCAACTTTGGGTGCTAAGGATCCCAATCATGGCAACTTTGGGTGATAAGGATAGCTTTTCTTTTTAAAGTTGAATGTGCTTTCAGAACTTCTCCACAAAATTCGTTTCTGCATATTTTGATGCAAATATCCTCCAGATAATAGATGGTGTATTTGATATCAAATAATATTTGATTTCTGTGTTTGTTATTTGACAGTTGATATATTGGCATATTTGATAGTTAATAAGCTAATTTAGCATTTAGCTTTAGTTAATAAGCATTTAGCATTTCACAACAGTGATATTACAACAGTGATAGCTCAAATGCAATAGCACATCTCAGTGGTTTTCAAGCTTTCATCTTTCAGAAACATTTTAACTTAAAGCATTGGATAGATAACATGTAATGGAATGTGTTATCTGACAACATTGGATAGATAACATGTAATAAATGTGAGTTGTCATATGTGATGCCAGCCAAACTCAAACCACCCAGAGACTGTAACAGGACAAAGGCTAGGGTTACCAGTCACAAAGGGGGATAGAGTGCCTATACCTTTAACCATTATATAGAAGAGGGAATTTTGGCAGGTGCAGCTCAACATGGAAGGGTTTAAAAAGCTGCACCTGCCAAGATGGTCAAAGATATAGGCAGTCTGTCCCCTTTGTATCTTACTTTGGGGCTGCATTGCGGCTGAATCAGCACTAGAATGTTGGATAGGATTGGGTTCCAAGCAGTGGCATAGCTAGAGAGGGTGCAAAGCACTAAGTTTTGCAGAGAGCCTCACCACAATGTGAAAGGGGCCCCTCCCCTTGGAGCCATTCCAGGTGGTGGGAGTAAAAGGCCTCCATTTTGCTCTCACTGCCTAGAATGGCTCTGAAGGGGAAGGGGAGGGGCCCCTTGCATGCTGTGGTGAGGTTCCCTGCAAAACATAGTGCTTTGTTCCCCCTCTAGCTACTGGTCCCATGTCTCATTCAAATGTTTCAATTAGAAAATGTATTGAACATCATCTATTTGCAAGTGTCCATATATCAATTCTATTTTTGTTTCCTGTGTTATGGGAGGCTTACACTCCCACGAAGGAGAGCAGAACAGTGCAACCTTGATTGATCTCTTGATTCATCAAGGGGTGAGTGTTCAAGTGAATACTGGATTACTCACAGCTGAATGTTTTTGACTGCAATCCTAGGCATTGAGTGAAATCCTGGGAGTAAGCACCATGGAATAAAAAGGGACTTACTTCTGACTGAACATGTACAGAACTGTGCTATTATGACCATTCAAAAAGATCATGTTGGAGCTGACATGAAACTTTGTTTATGGTGATGAACCTGTGACAGCTTGTTCACACATACAAGTCACCACCTGATATGACAGTCAGTGGGATATAATGAACATGAATATTGTGTAACCTGTTCCCATTGGCATATGTGTACTTTGCATTCTAAAGGCCAGTGTGGAGCAGTGGTTCATGCATTGCACTAGGACTAGGGTGGCCCAGATTCAAGTCCCTGCTCCACCCTGAGGTTCATGGGATGACCCTGGGCCAGACACTTTCACTCAGCTAACCATCTCAGTACCCAATCACAAAAGACGTATGACAGACAGGAACGGAAGGTCATAGAGAAACAATGTTTTGCTCCTTTTTGTTTTATTGTCCATTTCAAACAGTAGAGCAAATGATAAGCAGCTGGGGAAAGTAGAAATTGGACAAGTTCGGCTCCCCTGACCTGCTGCTCCTTCAGACCAACTTTCAGTTTCCAAAGGCAATTGTTCCACTTTTGGCTCATTGGTTGAGTCTTAATTAGAGCCAGGGAACTGGCTGAAACAATGAGAAAAACAAAGTTGAGAGGTTGCTCAGATCTGCCACTGAAAGCAGCAGCTTTAGAGCTGGTACAGCATATTGGCTAGCAGTGCAATCCTATGCCCAAGCAGGGCTGGCATCCCTGCTATGTCAGCACACTGTCCATCATAACCTGAGTTCATCCAGCACAAAAGGGAAGTGGGAAACAAGAGCCTGAACCACTCCATATTGGTGTACACCTCCCAGTATTTCCACCATCATCCACAGAAACCCCAACACTCCCCATTGATGATGAGGCAGAAGCCTGACAACGGCCCCATGCTGGACAAATGTGCAATGAACCAGTTGCCACAGCCTATTTTTTATTATTATTTCTTCGATTTGTAACCCACTTTTCTCCCTGGAGGGCACCCAAGGCGGCTATCCACTCCTAATGCAGACAACCAAGGAAGTATTACCCTGGTGAACCAAACAAGCGCTGGTGGCAGATGGAGATCCAGAGCAGCTTCCTGTGCACTAGCAAACCCACAGACACCAACCAAATCAGGTAAGCCCATTGTAGGGAGGGATTGAAGAGGGCAGGGAGGGCAGAATGGGGGAGAGGTGGGGTGGATTAACGCCCAGGGGGTAGGATCAGCAATGGATTCTGAGCCCCTTCCCAGGCCTGATCTGTTTTCATGGAGCAATGTGGACTTACGCCAGCAATTGAATTGGCGCAGGTCCAAGTTGCCCCATAGCGGCTGCTGGAGTGTACCCTGGGTCAAGAAGACAAATGTCTAAACTGCATTTAGACTATGCATGTCTACTCAGAAGTAAGTCCTATTAATTGCTTACTCCCAGAACAGTGTGTATAGGATTTCAGCCTTAAATAAATATACTTCAAAGTGAACTGTCTGATTTAAAAATCCTAGGTAGTCTCTTATAAATACATTCTACTTCCAGGCTTTTACAAGTATTCAAAGTCAAACTCTCTCTTATCTTAATTTATGGTGGTAATTGATAATTTTCTCTGCCTATGGAAGAGGGTAAGCAATATTCTACCAGCTGCTAGATTGTGTTTTCTCTCAAGGCATCTATGCCTACAAGGATTGAATCCTCTAACACTTTGGGGTTCACAACTTATAACTAATAAAATGCAAAACATTTCTTTCCAACCTGTCACCGCATTCACATTGCACACTTCAGCAATAAAGGTATTGTTGGCTCAAACCTCTCCCCACCCCAGAAGGACAAGAAGGGGTTAGGATATTCACCCCCTCCAACCCATCCCCTCCTGGGCCAGATCCACCACCTGTTCCTCCCTCCCCCACTTAGAAACATCCCCTCCCCACCACCCTCCCCATACCCCTGCACTGCCAGACACAAACCTACCCGCTCTGTCCAGCACTATTCCTGAATACAGTGCCAGCAAACCAGTGCAGGCCTTTGCACCAATGCTGCTGGCTCATGAGAAGTCGCAAATGTGCTTGACGCATTTGTGGGCACGTTTGTGTCACTCTGAGCCAGTGCAGGGATGGCTGTGCCAGCTCAGGCAGCTGTTTGGATTACTCAAACAGGGTGCAACTTGGGAAAGTTCCTTGTGATCCAGGAGGAGCAGGATGCCCATGGGTTACCACCAGAAGAAAGGAGCTGAAAGCCCCCCTGTCCATATGCATCCCAGTCTCATTTTATTTTATTTTGCTTTAATTGAGTTAATATTGAGGTCTATTTGACCCCAATTTTGATTACAAGAGGGTTGTGTTCTGTGTGTATGTAGCTATTCATGCAGAGCATTTATGTACTTTCTGACTGCGAGACATACCAACTGTTAAGGAAGAAAGCCAAAGCATCAAATGCTGTCTGTGAAACTCCTGAGAGCCCTTCTTCACGGAGGTTCTTGCCCATAATTGAAATTCTATCTTCTGCTGATCCTTCAGGTGGTATCAGTATGATCTTCTCCAGACTCTAAGAGATAATCTCAAAAGTACATTTAAAAAATCCCTTTGAACTGGAGTGAAACTAAGTATGTCACTCATGAGTATTTTTTTTTAAATAGTTTTCAGGGAAAGGGCAGGATTCTGAATTCTTGGTTTTAGTTCCAAAAGTAATCTTTATACGAGTATGCCATAAAACGAAAACCACACTGCTTCTGGGAATAATCTATCACTCTTGTTGAACTATCTGCATGGAAATGCTCTATATGATACATTTTTCAAGATATATATTTTCAAAAGACTTTCGTCTTGCACGCACAAAAGAAAAAAATCAGGAAGTATCATTTGTCAGCTCTCACTTTAACAAAAGGCCGATGTTTGGAAAAATTTGAACTTTTTATATATGTGCACATGCAGAGATAGGAGACATCAGGCATTCACATTATAAAAATGGAAATTAAGTTCTACTTCTGATGAAAAGATTACTCTGATTTTCACTGAAAAAAAAAATACACACAATGCATCACTTATAACTAGCAACAGGGCCAGCCTTAGGAGCTGCGGGGCCCAATTGGAAACATTTTTCGCAGGGCCCCAGGTTCACAGTTATTGTATATAGAATCTTAATGATATCAATGTAATATGTTATAGATTTTATATCTCTATGGTAGAATGGAAAGCATTTAAAAGTACATTTGAGTCAATCGACCAGATGATCTAAGCACATTTTAATATAAAATTGCATACATGTAATCCAACAAACAAAAAAACAAAATGTGTATTTGACCAGACTATAGTAGATTATCCTAGCATGGGGCCCCCTTAGGTGTGGGGCTCAATTGAGAGCAATTGGTCCATTTGGCTTAAAGCCATCCCTGACTGCCAATATGGAAGGTTACACAAAGGGTAAGACTAAATCTAGATGTAAAACTTTTTATTCTATCTCTCTGACCCTGTGATTCCTTACAGATTCCCTGATTTTAATGTCAAGGACTTGCACAACTGGTTCTACCCACATGATTGTGGGCTTTTAATCATTACAGCTGTACTGCATGATGAACCTATGGGAACATGGCTTTGACAGAGTGGCTATAACATTCCAAAGATAGCAATTCTTCCAAGTGGATGCCAGCAAGGCAAGACTATTATGGTCCTCATCTTGAAAGTGACCAGGTTTCCAAGAGAGAGGAAGAAAAGTTAACCTGATGAGGAAAGTTAGAAAAGTTAAAAACAGTTTAACTTTTCTTTTAAGAAAAGTTAAAAGAAAGTAAGAAAGTTAAAAGCAGCCAATTGTAGAGAAGCTTGATGAAGCAGGCCCCAACTAAGCCTGTGTCTGAGCTCAAGCCACAATCAGAGCCTATCATTTGAGTCCCTTGAGCCAGAAGCCCCTGAGCTGGGATCCCCAACAGAATATTCCTCTGAGCCTGAGGCTCTCTCTGGCCCTTCTGTACCAGGGCCTTAATAGCCCCTTAATCTGATTTGTGCTCCAGCTGGCACCTACCTTGTGCTGGATACAGAGTAGGCCACTTGGCCTGCCTGTTCCAGTGCAAGTTAGGATTGGGCTGTTAGTCTGATGGACTGGACATACTGCTCAAATGGTGACATTGAAGTACAATCAAGTAAGTGCAATGCAGTACAAGCACAAATTACACTTCACACTGACATCTTAGAGAGACTGACACCCTCTTCAAATATTAAGGGCCCAATCCTATCCAATTTTCCAGTGCCAGTGTAGCCATGCCAATAGGGCGTGCACTGCATCCTGTGGTGGGGAGGCAGTCACAGAGGCCTCTTCAAGGTATGGGAACATATTTTTCCTCTTACCTTGGGGCTGCACTACAGCTACACCAGTGCTGGAAAGTCCTATCCAACTTTCTAGCACCTGTGAAGCCGCAATGCAGCCCTGAGGTAAGGCAGCAAATGTTCCAAACCTTGAGGAGGTCTCTGATGCAGTGCATGCCCCATTGGCACAGTTGCACCAGCACTGCAAAACTGGATAGGATTGGACCCTCAGTCTGCTAGATACAGCCAGTGTGTGTATCGCCCTAGTGCAATCCCTGGCTGTTAGCCCAGATGTCCTCAGAGTACCCGCTGCCTATTGAGTTAGCAATACCAACATAGGTGCTGCTTCAAATATTTGTCATAGAAGTGTTAAGTGATGCCTGAAAATTTGTAACAGCTGTCTGATAGTACCTGAAGGTTATCAAGGGTTGGTGCTAAAATTGTAGTGCTAAAGGCAGTGTAAGAAGTAAAAAGTGTAGCGCTAAAATTGTGAGCTTAAAGCCAGAAATATCCCTGTTCAAATCTCACCTTATCTGTAAACTCACCAGACGTCCCTAGAGCAAGCTCCTATCCTTCAGCTTTGCCTTCCCATTTTCAGTGCTGGAATAATGATACTGCTGTTGTTGTAAAGGGGGTGCAGTTCCACCTGAAGGACACTAGAGGGCACGGTATTGTCCAGGAGAAAGATGTCTCAGAGGCTACCTGTCTCAGGCCTTTATTCTTGTCTTCTTTGACCTGCTGGTTGTATGTCCCCACTGGACTGCCTTCCCATTCTCTCTCTGCCCAGCATGCAGACAGACAGCGATTTTCAGCCTTTTTCATCTCATGGCACACTGACAAGGCACTAAAATTGTCAAGGCACACGACCAGCTTTTTGACAATTGTCAAGGCACACTGTGCTGCTGCTGGGGGGCTCACATCCCTACTAATAAATGATCCCCAAACTCCTGCAAACTAAATAAATGACCCTCCCCAAACTAACTTGCTTCATGTTGCACCTGTGGATCATTCACAGCACAACGGCACACTGGTTGAAAATTTCTGGTCTATGAGCTCTGACCACTTGCACGGAACCCACCATGCCATGCGGTCTCTCATACCCAGTAGCATAGCTAGAGGAGGTGCAAGACACTACGTTTTGCATGGTGCCTCACTACAGTGTGCAAGAGGCCTCACCCCCTCCCCTTCAGAGCCATTCCGGGCCGCTAGCTCAATCTTGCTTTACATTATATGTCAGAGTAACAAAGTTCAACATAACTTCAGTTCAGCATATCACTAACTTAGGTTCAGATACAATATGTATATAACCATACATGTATGTATATAACCTTCAACCATCTGGTCCCTCCACTAAAAGAGACCATCATTAGTGGCCCCTGCCATCCAGATGATAAAATGGAGGTGATGGAGATGCCCAATACACCCATCCATATTAAACAGCAACCTGCCTCTACTGCTTTGGAGGAAGCCATGGCACAACCATCTCAGCTTTCAACAGCAGATACTCAGTCAAGCCAACAACCATTGATTCATCCTGTTTCTGATGGCATTCCAGCTGTAGCAGCAACAGGCAATGCTATAGAAGAGTTTAATCCGCTGGACCATTTGGAAACTAAGTCAAGATCGTCGGAGACTATTACGGTCAAGCCTGGGCCACAACCACCTGCCACAAGTATGCAGAGGGGCTCAGAAATTCAAATTCCCTCAACTCCAGCAGACTGACTACTACCACATCGACTTCCTGGAGCCCACCAAGGCCAGCTGAAAATCCTATCCTGGAATATTGCTGGCTGGTCTGCAAAGTCACAGGAGAAAGTGCTAGAGGAAATCTTAAGGGATAGAGATGTTATACTGTTGCAGGAAACATGGACTACCACACCCATTGAGTTTGAAGGATTCTCTGCAACATCACTCCCAGCACGGAAGAGCGCAGTAAAAGGTCATCCTGCCGGTGGTCTTGCCATATTAGTGAAACCAGTCTTTAAGCATGAGCTGCTGTTTATGGCTGATAGCTATTGTAAAATCAAGGCAATTAAGCTGAGGTTGCCACATCAAAGTTTTATGGTTATAAATGTGTACATGCCACCTGTAAATGATAAAGTGGCAACCGAAAAGCAATGGGCATATTTCAGTGGCATAATTAATGAACTGACTGGTAAATATCCTGCTCTTATACCAATAATCTCTGCAGATTTTAACTCTAGGGTGGGACACAATAATGATATTTTCCATCAACTTTTAGATCTGCCTATTGATATGACCTTACCAGAGTTCTGCCTCTTTGAAAGGCAGTCCAAAGATATTAATGCTTTGGACTGCCGGGCTTCTACTGGCTAAATTTTGTATTATCAATGGCCTTACCTGGCTAAATGGCCTAAATTTATTGGGGGATAAAGGCGAATATACCCATATTTCAACTAGAGGTATGAGCGTTATAGATTACATTCTGGTTCCTACTCATTTCCTCTCACAGATAGTGAATTTTAGAGTGGGTTACCCACAGTCTAGTGATCACTTACCTTTAATATGTGATGTGGCCTACTCCTCAGATCGCCATCATAATTCCTACACACAGGTGGAAGAAAGCCACCTTGACACAATTAAAAGAATTAAATGGGATGCAGACACTAAAGAGTCCTTTTGCGCATTGTTACAAACTGAGGACATGATTCAGCTATCCACTCTGAATCCAGACAACCAACTAGGGATTATGACCTTATTCGAGGTTTTAATATCAACTCTCCAGAACAAATTGGGCCGGATACTTCCACCTCAAAGAGCAGAGGGCTGGAGAAAGAACTTTACTAAGATAGAGCAGACTTGCTTGACGCTGAAGATCGCTGTACGCAGTGCCTATAACAAATTTCGAGAAACTGATAGCAGATCAAATTTACAACACTATTTTAAGTTGTCTGCCCAACTTAAGGAAGCTATCAAAGCCTTGTTACACCGCAATGCAACAGCGAGATGGTCACTTTTAATCAAATCTGTGAGATCTAAAAATGTCAAGAATTTCTGGCAAATTATATCAGGCTGTTTCTATAAAAATTCAACTGGCTTCACAGCAATCCCTGCCAAAATGTGGGAGGCACATTTCAAATCAATCTTTTTTGATGAATCTAAACCTATCTCCATCATTAACATGCCACTTCCGTCAGATATCCCAGATTGGCCTGCAGTCTCTGTGGACGAAGTTCTTTTACTCATTAATCAGTTAAAACAGGGCAAAGCAGCGGGACCAGATTCAATTCCACCAGATATTTATAAAGAAGCACCAGAGTGGTGGGCCCCAATAATTGCAGAACTATTCACTAGAATTGATAAATTTGGGGTACTTCCGGACACCTGGACTAGATCCATCTTGGTTCCCATCTTTAAAAAAGGTGATAAAAAACTTCCCCCCAGTTACAGACCAATCAGCCTTTTAGATCTAGCAGGGAAAATGTATGCCTCCCATCTACTGAAGAAACTCTCGGACTGGATTTCTGATCATAACATCATAGGCCCAGAGCAAGCAGGCTTTAGGCCAAACAAGTCCGCAATTGATCAGTGTGCGGTATTATCCCATCTAATCTCTAAACAAAGGATTCAAAATAAATCCCGACTTTACGTGGCCTTTTTAGATCTGAAGTCGGCCTTTGACTCCATAGATAGAGATAGACTTTGGGATAAACTTGGGAAGATGGGACTGGACAAAAGGCTATTAATATTAATCCGTGCCCTTCACTCAAACACTTCTTGTCAAGTGAAACTATCTCCAAGGGGTGGCCTCTCGGCCCCAATTCCAATCAACAAGGGGGTCAAACAGGGGTGCGTTCTTGCACCCACTTTGTTCAATCTCTTTATCAACTATTTGGCTCCCTTTTTAGCTAACTTCGATACGCATTCTCCCAAATTAGGTTCAGTGGAAACTCCTTTACTTTTGTACGCGGATGATATGGCCTTGATATCTCGCACTAAAATAGGATTACGGAGACTGGTTAACGCCTGTATAGATTATTTTACCAACAACGCCCTGCAGTTAAACTATGATAAGTCCAAGGTTGTGGTGTTTGGGCACTCTTGGAAACCGCAGTCTTGGCTTTTTAGTGGTAAATCAATACAACAAGTCAAGGAATTCCAGTATCTTGGTCTCCAGTTCCACTACCGGCACTCCTGGTCTTCCCATCGCCTCACAGTAATTAACTCATCCAAATTAGTTGTACAGGCTATAACCCGCAAGTGCCTAGAGATCAGTACCTTCTCCCACTATTAAGAACTAAAAAAGGTCTTTCTGAGAATGTTTGCCTACAATTTTTGTTAGCGGGAGATTCTAAACTCGTGACCCTTCCAGTTGCGAAATTTTTACAGCTGAGTAACTTGAAGAGGGCTAATCTGTTGGTCCTAAGCAACCTGGAGTTACCGCGCAAGTAAATTGTTGTGTTTTAACCTTTATCTTTATTTGCTTTTTAACATATATTTATATATTGGATTGTTTAGAGATATTATGTGTTAATTTTTATGCCTAATAAAGGTTTGATTGATTGATTGATTGATTGATAGATATAAGGTCTACATGGTACCCCATTATTTGGTTGGACCAGTAAATCCCCCCCCCCAAATAACTGCACAGGAGTTAATGTAAAAATACAACCTGGAATAACAACCCTGGTTCATGAGCACAATTTTTAAAAAGGAAGAGATGTATGAAACTGTGTCTTTGAAAGGCCAAGATGAACATTGCAACTCTTAGGATACTTATTTTGTTGTAATCCGTACGCTTGTTTACTTGAAAAGAAGAAATTTACAGTACTCTGCATGACACCTGTTTAGGAGACTGGGCTAAAAATGGGTGCTTACCCAATACACTGTATTACTGCTTTTTAATATCCATTTTAATTATACCATTTCTTTTCTTTTTAATCAACAGACATGTACCTGAAGAAGAAGATGTTTCCAAAAGCTTGCAATGTTTAAAAAGCTCATTGATAGAATAAAAGATGTCATTTCCCCCAAATTCTTTATCTCTCAGTACAGCCATTTTATTGACATAGCGCTAAAAATGTATCTACATTTTACATGATCAAGTATCTGTCTAGCTGAAAGTGATCCGCAAAACAAATAAGAATATTAATGAAATGTCTTCCTTTCTTTCACCCCCTCCACCTATTTCACCCTTTGCACCTTGGATGTAAAACAAAAACAATCTGGTTTTCAAATGTTTCTCTCCCAAACATATTTATGCAAGCTGTTAAGAACCAAGGTCAGTGCATGTTCTAAAGTGGCTTGTCAGTTTACAGAACCCTTGTCAGTCCACGATGCACTAAGGTTAATTTCTGCACTTCAGGAGGAATCATAATATTTGGCTGAGATGCCTGCACAGGCAGAAGGCAAATGCTTCAGTGTTGACGGTTTCTTCTCTTATGGTGCTCTTTTCTTAGCACCTTGACTCAAACAATAGGATCAGTGGGCTGTCTGATGGCCAGGCTGTAGAAGAGGGTTTGATGGCCTTGTCACAGGGAATTATACATTTACCAGTACTAGGAAGGCAATGGGAGAGGCAGTTCTGGAGAGGACAAAACCCTCTTCATCAGAGCACACCTCCTCCACGAATCCAAGAGAAGAAATGAAAATGATGCTGCTGAAATGTGGTATAATTTCTTCTGCCTTTGGTGGAAGACTCTAGCTTTGCTAGTTGTGGAATTGCATCAAGAGTTATCTAGCTTCAGTCCGAAGTGGTTTTTATTTATTTTTTATAAAAGTATTCACAATCACATGATGTGCTATAAATATTCAAAAACAGTGCATACTTTGGTTTGGGACCAAGATATTGAAGGATTCTCCCCCTCCTGTATATAATATTATCCATCAATTCAAAATTTCATTTTGAAGCTAAAACTTGACATGGGTTTGTGATGACTCCCCTGCATCTTCCATCTCTCTCTCTCTCTCTCTCTCTCTCTCTCTCTCTCTGTGTGTGTGTGTGTGTGTGTGTGTATGTTTGATCACTTGAACTCCCTAGAAGGTTCTATGCCATTTAACAGACTTTGCCAGCAAATGCCATTTGGAGACAACAACATGCTAGAAGTGGATTTAGGGATCTTTCCCCCATCTGAGATTGTTGGCTAGCTGTCTGCTGAGATGGGAATGTGCAATTGGGTAGCAAATCTGCCTATCTCAGTCCAAGGGCCGGCATGGAGTGACCAGATAGTTTCCATTCTTCCAGTCAGGTAACTTGATGATATTACAGCTAAGTTATAAATTCTCAAACCCCCAGGAAAGGGGTTGATTTCTACCAGTCACTTGAGTGACTCATTCATTGGAAGCTCAAAGAGAAGCATACACTTGCCCAACTGCAAGTGAAAGGACTAGGCCTTAGGCATTCCTTGCATAATGTAGTTTAAACTAGGGACTTTTTAGCTAGAATAATTATGGGCTGGTGTTATTATTTTTTTTCTTGGCTTGCCTTAATTCCTGTCTGCCCAAACTTCTACATAAGACTTAATGTGTGTGACTATGAGCAGCATCTCAGCTCCATCTGCTGGGTATTAATGGTTATTGCATTCTTCTGCTGAAAACCTTTCTTTATGCTTTCCTGCCTAGCTCAGGCATTTTTTCATCATCCTACTTATATTTTTATTATTCGCCTTTCTTTTCTCATTTTGTTCAATCCCTTCTGCTTAGACTTTTACTAAACTAGTTACATTTTGACCCTTAGTCTACCTGGTCCATGTTCACTGATAATTCAGTGAATTGTCATGTTTCGGTTCCCTGGAGATGCTACTGTGGGACTTTTATAAAGAATCCCTGTGGTTCAGTGTTCTCCTGGGAGTTTTTTCCAGATCGCCCTGCTCTGCCTGGTCTCTTTTGCCTGGGATGGTGATAACAGATACAATCTACCAAGGTTTTTCCCATGAAGCTGTTTGTTCAGTAAAGGGAAAATGGTGCGCACGTGTTTCCCTTTTCCAGTAAAGGGAAAATGGTGCGCGCCCTAACCACTAGGCACTAGACTATGGATCAGCCTGCCTTTTCCTGTAAGTTCCCTTCCCTGACAAATTTGCTGCCCATAATGGCAACCCATATCAAGGAATAGGGGTGTAGAAGTACTTACTTCATGTTGTGACATTATCCAGCCACTGAGGTGGAATGAGGGTGGGGAAATACAGAATGTGATGCCATCAGGATATAGGGTAAGCAATCCTATACAGGAGTTGGAAATTAGCGCAGGGCTGACATTTTCAGGGGAAGCTCTTGTCAATCGTATTGTATACAATTGTATTGTATAACTGAATTGTTCACAGTGCTAGGAACTTAAAATTTTCCTGCCACAGATCCATTAGTACAGACAACCTTGTTTAAATTCTTGGTTACAGTTCAGCTACAATTACATACTTACCTTACAGTTTGGAGAGGTCCTTAAAATGTTCTAGGTCAGGGGTGTCAAAAACACAAGGCCTGTGGGCTGAATGCGGCCCCTGGAAGCAATTTATGTGACCCTCGTTATAATTGTGTTCTCCCAGTTTGATAAATGGGCTCTCTCATATCTTGAAAATATGGACCAGATTTGCACATTTTCTCTTTTCTCATTTGCAGCTAATGAGTTTCGATGTGAGAAGGAAGTGTTTATTTCTCACCATCATCTGCTTAATGATGTCACTTTCTGCCTAATGATGTCACTTCTGGCCCTCAGCAGGCACTATGAATGCTAACTTTGGCCCTCTGTATGAAATGAGTTTGACACCCTTGTTCTAGGTCTTTGTGCCTTTTGTCTACCTATGTAGTAAGCCACTGCCTTGCCGCTCTGTGACCTTGATAGATCACACGCATAAATACCCCTTGCAGGGTGGCAAATAATCAAGTCTTGTAAATCTGCATATTATCATGCACTGAAAGTTCATTCTGAATTGAGGCTATTAATTTAACCAGAATTATTTCATGGCAGACACTGACATGAGACTAATACATATGCTCTGTCTAAGGATTGTTGAGCAGATTTTCACAAGCCTTTTTTTACTCCAATATGTGTTTTAAGGTTCCTCTGGCCATATATACAGCTCACCTTGTATTGGCATTGCCTAGTATAGAACTGAGAATTATCCTTGAGGCTAGTACCTACTTGTAAATTGGGGAGCAGTTTACACCTGCCTTCTGTGCTGTGTGTTCCATGTGGTTTGACCCCTGGTTTTGAGCAGTGAAATAAACCCACATTCACTGGCTCCAAATGTCATGTCACATACACCATGTTTAGGTATACAGGTGTTCCTCCATATCTGTGGGGGATCCATTCCAGTCTCCCACTGTGTTACGTGAAAATCCCCTTTTTCCTTTTGTGATTTTTATATCTGGTTATGTTATTGTGGACTAAAATATCATACAGGCCAAGCAAACAGGCCCAATTTCCAAAACCCTAGTAAAAGTCACAAGTTTACACAACCTCTACCTCTCCATGCACACAGCAACAAAGACTTTAGCAACAAAGACACTAGCAACAAAGTCTAAAACATTGTATTGTTTTAAGAGATATATGCAAAGGCGTCTCCTGATCCAATCACTGTGTATGCAAAACAAGTCGGCATGCACCTCCGGAGGAAGAAGTCTAGCATTTTAAATCATTGTTTAAGTATCGCCTATTGTCTTAACTCATCACTGCTTAAGTGTCTCTTATTGTAAATCAATCACTGCGTATTGTGTAAGTTTCCCTAGCCAGGGAAGCCAGCCATTAGACCCATTGAATTCTGCTGATAATAGACATCATGCAAGCTACCCCCTCCCCAGGAAGCCAGTCATGACTGATACCTGATCATCCAGTTTTTCTTGCATGCTCCACGTGTCCCACTGTGTGTAGTGAGCATGCGCATCCAGGATAGCTCTAGGCCACATCCGGGTCATTCAGGTCAGCATCCAGGTCAGCAAAAACCCTTTTAAGAGAGAGGGCTCCTGCCATGTGCTCTCTCTCTCTGGCTGCCCCTCCAAGGCAGAGGTCCTGCTCCATAGGACTCTTCCCCCCTCCCATCCACTGCTCCACAAGACAGGTAACTATATCTGTGTCTGGAACCTTTTCCCTTCTCCCCCCCTTTTCTTCCCTTCTCTCCCCATCTTTAGTTAGCAACTGGGTTATGCAGACCAGGGACCCCTAAAATCCTTCCCTACAAATTTTCCTTTTCCTAATTTCCTCGGATGCACCAAATACCCTCCACACGCAACCACCATGAAAGTTAGGTACAATATATTCAAGAACTAGAACCAAGAAATGTGCATTATGTTTACCTTTGTGCTTTTGTAATAAAACTATAATCTTGTACTGAAAGTTGTCTTTCTCTCAGTCTCCCTTTTAAGCAAAAAGGAATTTTCTCTGCATTACACAGAGAAAATTATCTAGCCTGCAATCCTGAAGTTTCCAAAAAGGGTAGCGTACTAATTCCCCTAAACAAAACAGCCCTTTTGGTAACAACTGTGGATATGGAAATTGCAGATAAAAGGGGACCCTATAACGACAATGCTCCAGGTACTCCATGCCCATTACCTTCCATTTTTGTCTTTAACAATCAGGCATGTTTCTTGCTTTTACAGATGCTATAAGAGCAAAGTGACTAGCAGGCAAGCAGCCACATGCTAGAGCGATACAGTCAGAACGTTAACAGGAAGCAGGAACTGTCCCGCCTGCTTATCTGTCTATAAGAATTCTGTTTATAGCCTCCTGTACAAGCAAGATACCAATTGCTTTTCATAAGCAAGAACAATTAAGGTAATGGGTGTGCATAAAGGGATAGTGAAGAACAAAGATGGACTGTGACATGGATGACTCATACGAACTTGAGTCACAAGTGTCAAAAACTTGGGCACTGACTCCTGACAGGGGTTTTATCCTAGAAATGGAAAGACTCTAATAGACTTGAGTCAAGACTTGCTTTTGTGTGTGTTATGACAGGCTCAGACTCTGGTCAGGCCAGGCAAAGGGGAATGTGAGGACACCAGAAGGAGTTGGAGATACTCCAGAAGGCAGCCCCCCTCCACTAAAAAGGACAAAAAAAGAGACTTCAGCTGGTAAGGGGAAAGTTTTCTATTTTGCACTTACAAAGCCAGGAGGGTCTTTATCCTGATATGCCTGAAATAGAAGAACTTTAAACTGGGCACTGGGGAGGGCTGGAAATCTCACTGATTCTTTTTTTTTTTGGAGCGGGGGGTTATTGCAGGCAGGCTACAGAGTAAGCTCCATTGACCACTATGGGACTTACTTCAGAGTAGACATGCGTAGGATTGGGCTCACAGGCTGCAATCCTACCCACACTTGACCACAATAGGACTTACTTCAGAGTAGATTCACTTGGTGGAACAGGACTGGCTCCCCCATATTTAATTATTTCTTTTCTTTTAATTTAATTATTTATAATTATTTATTTTAATTTGCTTGATGATGTCACTTCTGGCCATGACATCACTTCCAATGGGTCCTGGACAGATTGTCATTCTAAAAAGTGGGTCCCAGTGCTAAAAGTTTGAGAACTGCTGCAATAAGTTGTTAGTAAGTTGACACAGGGGTGTGTGTGTGTGTGTGTGTGTGTGTGTGTGAGTGACTACAAGTTTTCAAAATCACTAAAATCAGAATTTGGAGGAACAATATCAACATGTTATATATATCAATCAATGTGTAATTTCATGCAGAATGCAATGAAACAAACCACATTGAAATATCTGTGTTCTAACAAAAGGTACAGCCAATAAACCAGTGGGGGCGGGGTGATGGTACATCACCACGCCCACCACCTGGGGCATTGCCCCGCCCACTGCATGGGGTGACGTGCAGGCCTCCCGCACCGGGTGACGCGAATCCTAGTGACACCACTGCCTTTATGTCTAACTTCATGTCTAATAGTAATATATTCAGGGCTGCCCCAAGATCCCCTGATACCTGAGATTGCTTTCCAGCTGCTGTCCTCAGGTACCCAATGATGTATCAGCCTCTGCTCTTTCCATTCTCTGATATTCTAGCTCAGCATGCCCCCTCCACATTTCCTCTTCCTTTCTGTCCCCCTCTTCCTTTTGCAATTCAGGGAGTGGAACGAGATGGAGAAGCAGTGGAGGCAAGAAGGCGGACCTAGATGAGCATCTCCCACCGATCTATTGCCTGAGGTGACTGCTTCAGTTGGCCTCATGCATGAATACACTTTCGTGCATGAGACCAACTGAATACACTTTAAGTATATATTCATTTCAAAACAGGAAGGGGGAATTTAAAATTGGAAACAGGATGAGAGAAAACAGAATTTTCAACTAAGGTTGTAAGTCTAAGCACACTTACTAGCAAGAAAAACCCACTGAAATTATTGCTAAGCAGACACACCTAAGATCATGTTACAGAAAAGAGTACTGTATGTGAAATAAGTCTTTGCTGTAGTGACTACATGTCTGTAAGTACTGAGAAGATACCAGCCACCTGAAACTGAGACCAGAAATGATTGACTATGGGCCCAATCCTATCCAATTTTCCAGTGCCGGTGCTGCTGTGCCAATTTACCACGCACTGCGTCCTGTGGTGGGGAAGCAATCACAGAGGCCTCCTCAAGGTATGGGAACATTTATTCCCTTACCTCGGGGCTGCATTGTAGCTGCACCAGTGCTGGAAAGTTGGATAGGATTGGGCCCTACACCAGTATGCTTTAACACAATTCCCCTCAAGATTAGGTGATTGAACCCAAAACAATCAATGTCTTAGTTCTAGATAAGCCTAACTGAAGTGAGCTACACTGAAACAAATATAATGTTTGAACACTGGGAAAGACTCACACCGGAGACTATAAGGGCCCAATCCTAGCCAATTTTCCAGTACCGGTGCAGTTGCACAAGTGGGGTGTGCGCTGTGTACTGTGGTGGAGAGGCAGCACCTGGGGCCTTTTCAAGGTATGGGAACATTTGTTTCCTTACCACAGGGCTGCATTGTAGCTACACCAGAACTGGAAATTTGGTTAGGATTAGGCCCTAAAGCCTAATGAGGCTTCCTTGAGGTCCATTTATGTATTGTTTATTGCAGAGGTGTTAAACATAAGGCCTGGGGGCCGGATGCGGCTTTCATCTGGCCCTTAGGCTCTTAGCTGCTGAGTAGTGCTGAGGTGTTGTTTCAGCCCACATGAAAACTGGGCTCTCCCATATCTTGACATATGATCAAGATTTGCGGATTTTCTCTTCTGTCATTCGCAGCTGATGAGCTCCTAAGTGAGAAAATGTGCTTATTTTTGGTTATGACCTGACATCACTTCCGGCTTAATGACATCACTTCCAGCCCTCAGCTGGCATCATGAATGCTATTTTGCCCTCCATATGAAACGGGTTTGACACCCCTGGTGTGTTATTGATTTTATCACACAGATTATAGCTGTTTATACAGTGCCTCTCTCAAGATGTTTCAGCATGTGTAGGCAGCCACAGCCTTTAGCATCAGCTCTTGGGCAACTGTTTTTGAAATACACACCTACTGTACAACTAAGAGCACAATTCTAACCAACTTTCCAGCACCAAGGTAAGGGCAATGCAACTCCACGGGAAGGGAACAAACATTGCCTTACCTTGAGGAGGCCTCCGTGACTGCCCCCTAACTGCAGGTTGCAGCACATACCCCACTGGCACAGCTATGCCAGTGCTGAAAAGTTGGTTAGGATTGCGCCCTAAATGATTGAGGCATACCTGGAAACAGAAGCCAGGAGGGATGGAAAAGCCATTTAATATCTGCCTGGTTAGAGGGCCTTTTGTATTTGAGTTCAAGTTAACCTACAAGCCATTTTTACAATTCACATAAAGAATTTTCATTTTTTGTTTTCTCTCTCACTACCAGTAGAGGGAGCTCTGAGGATTAAGTTGTACGCATCCTATTCAGACCAATCTACGGTTTAAAAACAAATGAAAGGTCCTGTGTTAATGAGGATGAACCAAGCTCTATTCTGTGTGACCCTTAGGCACAACTCATATGGATTTTATTGACCATTGAAATGCAGTTCTTAAATGTATCTCTTTTTCTTTTCTTTCATTCGGTGGAAACACCTTCTGCCATCAGCAAACCTTTTGTGCACAGATCCGCAACTCCTTCCACAAACCACTTAGGCAAACTGCAAACTGGATGAATTAATAGCACTTGCTGGTGTTGCTTGTGATGATGCTGTTAAGACTATAAGTGGAACATGGTGATAAAACATTGACTGTCAGCACAATCCTACTCTTGTGCTGGGCTGGCGCAGCAGCTGCAGTGCCAGCCGACGGAGTCACGAATGTGCTGTAAACCACATTTGTGACACAGTGCAAGTAGGTAGCGTGGTAGGGAGGCCTACACCACCCCACTGGCACAGGCCACTGCACTGGTGGGGAGGTGATATTTTGGGGCAGGGGAGGGGAACAGATCAGGCCTGGGGGTGGGATCAGAAGAGTAGGCTTCTGCCATATCCTAACCCCCTTCCTGGGCCTTGCAGTGTTACAACGGGATTCTGGATTTGTGCTAGCTAAATAGCTGGTGCAAATCCGAAGAGCCCCATAGGGCTGACTAAGGCTTTCCCCTGCATAAGGGGAAAAATATTCCCTTACACAAAGCAGACCTCCAGCCTCCTCCTAACTTGCACTGGATACAATGCTGGCCATACGACCTGGCTGAGCCAGCGCAGGTTAGAATTGGGCTGCTAATCAGTTAAATATAGAATTTGGAATAAGGCAGCCTGATTCTCAAGCCATTTGGGCTAGAATACTTGGATTTAAGCCATTTGCCAAAGAGAAGGAAGGTTGATCCCACTAGAAATATTAATTACTCAAATATGAATTACCTTATCTTCAATATTATTAATAGGAAAATAAGACTTTGAATCTTTTTAACAAATCCCACATCTTGGTCCCTATCACAGAACACAGACTTTAGTATAGAAAAGCATTTGCATGACACAGAGATGACATATATATGTCCATATATTCGGCATACATGGACCCACCTACAATCTAGTCCTACATTTGTTTACTCAGAGGTAACACTGACCTCCATTGGGCTTACTCTGTAATGAAAATGTGTTTAGATTCAAGCCGGAATGTGTGAATTCTCTCTCTCCTTTTTGTCAATGGTGTTTTATGTTATACGTGATTCACGTATTTGTGAATGAAACCACAATGGATGAATGGTCTCTAAATGGAAGGACTCGGAGCCCAGTCTTGGTCGTAAGGCACGTCCGCAGCCCTTAGTGCTGGTCTAGTGCCAGTGCTTGCTCAGTGCCAGCTGGTGCTGGGCTAGCTTCTGTGGACTGCCACTGCTCCGCTGCTGCTCCACCGCTTTGTGGTCACCCAAACTGCTAGGCAGTGGAGAGGTAGGTGGGGTTGTGGGGCGGGAGATGGGACTGGAGGAGCTCTGCTGCTCCGCATCCAGAGCCTCTGGATGGCCTCTTGGGCCATGGGCCTGACACAGAGGCTTTTGATTCAATGGCAGCCCAAGTGTTGCCACAGAATCGAGTAGCCCTGTTGTGGGGCTACTTGCCTTACCTGGGGGAAGGGACAAAAGTTCTCCTGAGGAGCCAGCGGAGGCTGCCCTGATGTATGTAAGATGCCGTGGCAGCCGTTTCAGCATTGCGGCAGTCCCGGCGCAACAGGCTGCTCAGGATTGGGCTGCCCGACTGCCAACTATTGGTTCAAGGTGATCACAATAGGTGCAGAGTTTTTGGCTGAAATCCAAATGCTGCAGCTTGTATGTAACCATTGACATATCAGAAGAGACAAAATGCAGGTTTTGCATTGACAAACTTCAGGATTCTCCCTGGTCTTTAAACAGTGTTTTTAAATGCTTTTACAATGCTTGCATTAATTATGATGCTCTTCTGTTTTTATTCCAGGATTCAGAACTCAGCAGCTGTTAATTTGTGTTTTCTTCACCTCATAATGGCAGAAAATGTGTTTGAAACATTTCAGAGTGCAACTGTGAGGTGTTAAATATGGGGTAAGTGTCCCATTCCCAGCTTCCCCTCAGGCTAAGAGCTAGCCATTTAGGTGACATTTACTGAAGTAACCAGTCATTTGATCTTTCCCTGGAGAAAGTCCTGTACTGTTTCTTTTCATCTTCTCCCCATGCAGTTCCCCAATGGCTCCTTGAACACCTTTTGGTTAATATTTGTGTTTATGGGTGAAGGGCTGTACAATCTGTGGCAAGGCATATAAAAGCAAAGTTTATAAACTTTAATTATGCATCCAGAGTGACTGGCACACTTAGAATCTGCCTTTGTAAAATGATGTGATCATGTCCCTGTGACTGTCATTACAACTTTTTGTGTTTGTGTGTCAAGGGCATTTTAGCCATTGGAGGTTCTAATGATGGCTACATAAATATCTGAAATTGTTTTGTTAATTAGAAAAATGATAATTAAACATAAAAGTCTTGATGTTGTTGCTGCTGCTGCTACAAGAAATGATCTCTGGATGTGCAGAATGACCTTCCCATGATTTTTAGTTGCTGAAAGACACTGTTGAACAGTCTTTAAAGACTGATTAACAATTTTAGGTCCCTGGAATTCTGACTGTTCTGGTAATAAAGAGTTTTGAAGTTTGAATTTTGTTAGAGAGAGACAAGAAAACTGGGTTTGTGGAGTTAGATGGCAAAAAACAACCTTGTCCATTCTGTTGTTTTGGGGAACTGATTTCTTTATTTTAAGTTTCTATTTCACCCAAGGGGACTAACAATTATGACAGTAATCCTATAAAAATTAACAAAAGCAGGAAGAAATAACTTGCAAAGCAGCAAAAATAAAATCTTAATCTACACTTGAAATCCCAAACATCATACCTATTTGCCAGTCAGTACATCAGTCACCTCTAAAAGTGCAATGGAACTACCAGATTTAATCCAGTGTCTGAAGGATTTCAAGGTAGGAGCTAACCATGTTTTTATGGGGCAGATACTTCATAGAGTTACATCCCAATCCACCATAACTTCCTGCCTGGCAATGCATTGGCATCAACATGGCATCCATTTCATCCTGCGGGGGTATCCATGTGTCTTGTATTTACCCAAGAAGACCTCCAGTCCTCTTGGGCAAGGGAAAGCGATATCGCTGGTACATGTCTGCAGGGGATGTGTGGACCTATGAAGGTGGGTCAAACCTGGGAAGGAGCTTCCTAACTACTGCCTCCTAACCCACCCCAGGCTGCACTGGATCCCTCCATGGCACCCACTGATAGTGCACTGAGCGCTACCACAGCCAACAGTACTGACAGTTCAGGCCTGACAGGTCCTCTGATGGACAGGCCCTTAGCCAGCATCTGACCTGGGTGATCCCTGATGCCACACCTATATGTATGCTTTGCAAGGCAAGGCAAGCCACTGAGGAACCACAACATCATGCCAGTGATTCAAATAGCATGCATGCATGCCATTTATTTATCAAGTCATCCCTCTCCTCCCAGAGACCCATACGTTACTTATTCAGAGCATAAGGATCACATAGTTCATGATCATTGGCCCTTTCTGTGGGACAAAAGCAGTGATCTTGTAAGCCCTATGCTCTTTCCCACATATGCTATGGCAGTGGGGTTTTGGCACTAGGACCCACTTTTTAAAACAACACTATCAGGACCCACCTAGGCTTACAAGACAAAAAAAATCTAGAAGTTTATTTACAAGTAATGTTTATTTATTAACAAAAAATTTGATCTATTTTTGATTTCTTAATGAGGCAGCCTTAATGAACTTTAATGAATGCTCTCCTTCCTCTTCCATTTTTCCCCAGAGAAATAAAAAACATAAAATCTTTTGGGTTTTTTTGTATTGTTTATTAAGGGGCACCAACTACCATAAGTCGCATTTATCATACTGTAGTGTATTTACAGATGCTTGCAAACCTCAGGAGCTTGGCTCCTTGCAAACTTCAGAATCTGAGCTCTTTGCAGGGCAGTTAGCTCCTGCAGTTTGCAAGATAGCTGTTAATTGCTCTGCAAATACATCCGCTCCTACAGTTTGCAAAATAGCTGCTGCCCTCTTTTGCAGGACAATTAGCAGCTATCTGATGTTTGAATAGCCTCACAGCTCGAGGCAATTAGATATCTTGCCATTACCTGCGTTTACATTGGAGGCTCTGCAAGGAACTTTAGGACCCACCAGAAATCAGGTCAAGACCCACCAGTAGGTCCTGACCCACAGTTTGGGAAACATGGTACTATTGTGTTTAGAGGACTGTCAGACCTTAGGCCCTTACAGTGTTATGTATGCTTTCCTGGGAACACCTTTCACTGTTTTCCGTGAAACTGATGCTCATTTACGGGTGCATAGGATTGCCACTTGAGATTATAACCTGTCTTTTCTACTTACGTTACTTAAATTGCCAGGTTCACTGCCAGCACTCTACAAAGAATAAAATTTTAAAAGAATCAATCTCTTTTATACATATCCACACTATATTTTGTAAAGTCTCTGATTTCTAGCTTTGACCAACAATTACACTTTTTTTTTTCTTTTTGGCAGTCCCATCCAAAATCTTACTGCATACAGGATGGAGTGTACTTACTGATGCAAGAATGCTACAAAGTACAATTTCATGCTTTTATAGACGGATGGGTCAGCACAGGCTTGTGGTGACAGTCAATTAACTCTCTTGCTTTTAACAGGGAAATCAATTAATTCAATAGTTACACCAAATAATGGTTCCTCTTGAGAAAATAACAAGCAAGTCTTTCTGCCCTGTGGAATACCAGCTTCAGTTCATGGCCTGAGTAGCTTTTGTGACAAACAGCTCCAATTCAGAACCATGTAATATCTATATTTTTATTCAATGCTCAGTGAGTTAATGGATTAATTTAATTGATTAATCTATAAATGATTATATACCAATATCTGTCTGTACATCTGTCTGTCTGTCATGGAATACAGGTTTTAAAATCCAGATTTTATATTTTCCCCCCTTTAATTCATATGAAAAAGTTTTTCTGCATATATTCCCGGGGAAATCAAGAAAGTGGCTTGCAATTAAGTTACTTTTCCTAGCACCTGAAAAAATGTGCTGAAGATAGAACTGGCAGGGTGATGATTGCTTTACAGATGAGCATTTCTTTCATCATCTTCAAGGACGTTCAGATTTATGATCTAATCACTTGGTTCTCTAACAGGATGCATTTGAATTTCATTAAAAAGAAAAACAAATCGCTGTGTAGATTTATTAATGAAATGTGCTTGACCTTTTCACTTACCTAACCGCATGTAGGACGCTAGAATCAACGGTGACTTTCTTGACATTACTAAACATTTTAATATCGAGCATCCCTGTGTGCTTAGGGATGCAATTTTGCAGGCTGGCCAGTGGATTTGGAGGAGGGTGCGGGTGGGATGGCCTCTCCCCCCCCCCCCGGATTTTAATTGATTAACCTACATCCTAATTCAGGCTGCCCATAAACCTGAGCCTTTGTTGTAGGTCCAACAGCTGCATTATGTCAGTAGCAAGTAAAATGCTTACAAAGTTCCGGAATGTTGCAAGACGTTTTATGGGCACTGCAGTAAAAGATAAATTGAATTTGCCAAAAAAGAAAATACATTTGTCACTGATTAAAAATGTACAGAGTTAATTGGAAACACTAGATAGGTGTTGCCACACAACTAGAAGGTGTAAGGGGTGGTGCTAATTTAGTCAAATGGTAAGAGACGTGTGTTAAAAATAATAAATCTAAAAGTCCTTTCACATGCTGTCCTTTATTCAAAGTGGATCCAGTTTGCTCTAGCAAAGACTAACATATACAAAACGGTTACACAAGAAACAGCATTCTCCTTCCTGTTCCAACGTCAGAATTACCAGCCAAAATGGAAACTGAAAATTGCAAACATCGCATCACTTAAATCTCTCAACTGGCAGATACAATACCTCCTCCACTTGGAATGTTCACTTGGAGAGTTCTTCAATGTTCTCTCCCTGGCCTTTCCTATACATCCCAACATCTGAAAACTATTTGACTGTTTACATTCTCACAATATGGTTCCTCTCCCACCTGAAGTCCACCAGTTACTGAAAACCAAAGGAAGCAGCAGTCACCAAGTCTACGCAAGGCACTCAACACCGTCCCCCCGCAGCTGAGCGAATTATCTCCACATAATCCACTTAACCTTTGCCACTGTAGAGCTGAGGGAACTGGACGTACATTTTAAAACCAAGTCTTTTAATTGCCAGTTGATTGTTCCGCTAGTCCAGCTCAGCTGGAAAAATGGTGACTGGAAAATAGTTTCATGGGGCAATAGCTTTTCACCTCAGGCAGGAGTCCTAATTCTGACAAGTTCAATGGCCTCTTGCAGATGACCCCTAAGGGCCATTTTGTGCAAGTCAAGGGAGCATCCAAAGAGGGTGCATTTAATAACTAGCACCTTTCCTTTTCACACTGCCAGGTATTGAGTGACAGGGAACAAATGTCCCAGGTTGATTTGAGGGGTGTTTTCCCAATACTCAGAAGTACAGGAAAAGGATGCATGGGCCATTCACACATCCTAGGTTGCAACCTCCTTGTAAAACATCCAGTGTTTCTAACTTCCTATTCAGTGGCATTTGCAAATGTGCACTTACAGTGGTTTGTCCTTCCTGGTTTGGGATACAATGTGTATAAATCTACCATCCCCTTGTCAGGCCATATCATCATACTTTTGATACAATATGTTCTTGTCTATGAAAGGGACTCACTGGTCATTGTTTGGAACTAGATGTTACAGAAGACATTTGACAGTCACTGAAAGCATTAACCCTGTACCTCTTTTTCTTCTCTTCCCAGGTCTCTGACTTTGTCTTGGTGGTGACTCTCTGGTAATTTCAGTGGCTGTAGTTAGGGACCCTTAAAAGGTTGTTTGCTTAAATCTGAAACGAAAGAGTGCCTTTGAGGTCAGCTTTTCTGTGATTCTATGAACAATCCTTTTGTTTACCATCGCTGACCCTTCTATAGTTCATCACTCCCAACCATTCACTCCAGTACGCTACTATTGCAATGAGGCCAATTGCAGAATATGTAGTGATCGACCATTGTGTGTTTCAAATCTCCGAACTACATGATCTGCAAAGGCAGTTCAGCGCAAGGCATCTCACTGTTTGATTACCTGCAAAGGCGGCTCAGCACAGTGATGTAGCTAGGTCATTTGACACCCGAGACCAGGGTCTCTGAGAGAAATTTTATCAGGGGGTGTAAAGTTTCTTTTGGACCCCTTTGCAAAGGGGGAGGGATGAGCGGGAGAGGGTGGTGATGGGTGAGCAGAGTAAGGGCAGGGAAGGGCAAAGCATGGTGGGGGGGAGGGTAGAGATAGCTGGGAAAGTCTTTGGAGCCCAGGTCTACCCACCCATGTGGCATAAGTAGAGTCCCTAGCATCCCGTACGAGCAACAAGTCTGAGTAGACAGGAAAATGTCAGATCTCAGGAAATTTCTGGGCCCCCTCCATTGGCTCCTGGGCCCCCATTTTGACCCTGGGCCTGGGTACAAATCACCACCTTTACCCCCCCCCCCAGGCCCTGCCTGAGACTCATAAATTTTTGCTCTCCCTTTTGACAAGATTATTTAGGGTGTCCTAAGTCCCTTGCGCTGACCCAGGAGGGTCACACGCCTTGTGAGTTGGCAAGGCCAGCGTGCGGAAGCTAGCTGAACTGCAGAGGCCTTATTGGAACAGCTATGTCAGTGCTGGAATGTTGGTTAGGATTACGCCCTAAGTCATCTAAGTCACCTTCCCACCTAGGTTTGATGTCACCTGGTCTGGTAACTCAAGGTGTCACCCCCATTAACTTTATTATTTATTTTACTATAGAACAGTACAGGTCACCCAACCAATCAGTAACTAACAAAAAACAGTGGCCAACGATAACACTCACACAACTGAACAGGAGTTCCAAGTATCAGCTCTGATACATGGAAAAGAGAGCTGACTTATAGTAACATCTTATTGGTTCCATGCTGTGTCATAATTCCACCTTGTTAGCTCTCAGAACACTCAGACTCATTGGTTAGTTTTGTGTTAAGGAAATCCACTTTGTTACATAAGGGCCCAATCCTATCCAACTTTCCAGCACTGGTGCAGCCACAATGCAGCCCGAGGTAAGGGAACAAATGTTCCCATACCTTGAGGAGGCCTCCAAGACTGCCTCCCCAACACAGGAAGCAGTACATGCCCCATTGGCACAGCAGCACCGGCACTGGAAAATTGGATGGGATTGGGCCCTCAGTCAGTTGTGTTTTCTTTTTCTGGTTATTTGGCTATAACTTTTGATAAATCACAGTTATTTCAATGTGGTTTGTTTCATTACATTCAGCATTAAAGTACACATTGAAAGATATATAAAATGATGGTATTATTCCTAATAACATCTCATCAGTTCTTTGAACAATTAGTCTCATTGGTCCATTTTGAGTTAAGGAGATCTACTTTCTGTTACAAAAGACAGTTGTATTGTTGTTTTCTTATTTTTTGCTATAACTTTTGATAGAACAGAGATGTTTCATTACATTCTGCTATAAATTACGCATCAAATGGTATAACTGTGATTTTCACAATTTTGGTCACTACTGGTGTCACCCCCCAAAGAGTGGCACCTAGGGCAGTCTGCCCCCATCCCCCAATAGCTATACCACTGGCTCAGCAAAGATGGCTTGCTGGAGCAGATAAATCTGGGACAGAGAAGGGCAGGAAAGGGGCTGTAATGGGGAAAGGGGAGAGGGGCAACACAGGCGGGGATGGGTGGATGGGTCAGGCCCAAGTAGGGGATTAGTGGTGCTGGTGCATGCTATATTCTATCTCCCTTCTTGGATCTGATTCACCAACATGGATCAATGCAGACTTGTGCCAGCGATATCAGGTCCAAGTTGACCTGTTGTGGCTGCTGGGGCTTACCCTGGGACAAGGGGACAAATGTCCCCTTACCCCAAGACCTCTAGCAGCCAAAATTCCCCATGGGATGCTGCAGAGCCTGTGCTGGTGCTGCTGCATTGCTGCAGGGGATTTTAGTTAGGACTGGGCTGTAAAGAAATAACGGGTAAAAAAATTTATTCAGTAAAGAGGGGTAATTTCTTGGTCTTTATTTCTAGGATCACCCATTTATCCTTCTGGGGCAAAAACATCTTGAAGAGCCTTGGGACAAAAGGAGTGCTGAGATGATAGCAAGTGTGTGGGGCAGGTGGTTTAAGCAGTAGAAAGACTGGTCCTGAGAAGCTAGTCCAGAAGCAGAGGATCCTAGAACTGGATTATGGAAGAACAGAAATAGAGGCAGTGGGCTGAGCAACAAGGACCAGAAGGAAAGCTGGGCAGTATGTGGGGGGGGGGGAATGGAAGGGGAAGGCAGGGAGGGAAAGGAGGACCCCAAAGCAATGGAGATAAAAGGCAACACCTTGGACAGATCCTAGGGCAGTGGTATTCAAACTGGGGCGTCGCGACACCCCAGCCTGTGGGTCCTGGCCTCTGCCCCCTTAAGGGGCAGGGGCAGCCAGGAGATGGGGGAAGGCAGAGCAGATCACCCCACTCTCCCTTTCCCTGACCTCGGGCGGCCTGCAGGTGCTCGTGCAGGGCTCCCCGCACACAGGGACGGCTGCTGCAGGGACTGGAGGGTGCACCCCAGTCCCTGCAGCCCCCTGAGCAATGCAATCCTGGGGATCGCGTTGCTGCCTCCCCCCTGCCTCTGCTGCCTTCCCCCCGCCCCCGCAAAGACTTACTGCAGGTTTCAAACTCCTGGAGAGTTTGAAAACCACAGCCCTAGGGGACAGGAGGGGCTGTATACTCTTTGTGACCACATATGCAAGGAGCTGGGGAGGAAGGATGACTGTGGGTCAGAGAGATAAGGGAGGCCTATCAGGGATGTGATATGTGTTAGATATAACTATGTATACAAGGTGATATTGATTTGAAATAATGTGTCAAATCTTTAGCTTCAGGTCTCTAGTGCCACTATAGTCCTTTGGCTTTTGATAATCTTTTCGTTCCTTTAATGTGGGCTTTGTCCTTTTTTAAAAATTGTAGCTCAGTGTACAGCAAAATTGTGGCAGATTAAAGAATATCCCTTTAATCATAACTCCTGATTGCCACAAATATCATTTCGAAGGTAGCTTTTAGCTGACTAACAAATCTTCCGTTTTATTGGCTGTCTAATTTTGTCCTCTTTCATATTTCACAGTTATGATGCATTCAGACATTTCCCTGTTTTGTTAAGCAGGAATCTGTGTGGTCTTTGATGTAAGACATAATTTATTTGACAAGGAAATATGAGATGGTGCCCCGAATCCACATTTAATTGATGGATTGAGAATTTTTAGCTTTCCAACAAGATAGATTCTCATCCCGAATGTCATGGAGATAGCATTTTGTTAATCTATCCTCCTGTGGATTAAAATATATGTAGATATAATTTTGGAAACCATTTTTAAAGTTCTGCATTGGAAGTTGGCTGACGGAATTTTCTTACATGCCTGAAATCTAATCATAAAGGTGATTTATATTACTACACTAAATAAGATTGTTTGTATGCCCTCAGAAAGTGGCGCATCACAATTCCGTCAAATCAATGGGAGTAGGTACCTTTCAACATAGCAAATAAGCAATGAGGACCACAATTCTCAAAGCAATTATTCCAGAGCAATCCCACACTGAAATCAGTAATATTGCCATGGTGTAAATGGGTTGAGAATGATAGTGGAAGTATATCCTGATTACAAATACATCTATCATTGATTTCACACGTCTGTATTCCATTGCTGATCAATATAACAGAGTCCAATCTGCAATGGTTTTAAAAACTGTTCTAGTGGGCAAAATGCTGGGCTTGCACCGGAATAGACAGATTGGGTTCAAATCCCAGTTCAACTGTTCACTCAAGTTACCATCTCAGATTAAGCCTTGGAAACACTCCTGGGAGACAGAGGCTTCTATACTCTCATAAGCTCAGTCTTTGAAGAAAAGTGTAGAGAATCTGTATCAATTGATGACATGATCAATGTATTACATCACCTAGGCTATCTGGACAGCATGCATATTGACAAACCAACGTGTGACATTCTCATTTTACTTGCAGAGCTCTGGTGTGATAAAGAGGCAAAGGCTGAAGTGTGAATCTTGCCTCTGCCATTCTTGGTAGCCTTAGGCAAGCTGCTCTTTCTTAGTTCCTCCGTCTGCAATACTGAATGGGGATAATAAAACTTAGAGGAGTGTCGTAAGGATAACTAGATAATATATTTGGAACCTTTTGAACCCTCACAAGCACTATGCAAATGCAAAAAATTATTATTGTAACTTCTACATCCTATTCCCCCTCAGTGTGCATGGCTGCCACTGGTCTTGCCCCCAATCCACCCATCCACTGCCCCTTCCGTATTCCTGCTATAGCTCCTGCCTACCCTCCCCACACCCTATTCTGACTCCTGCATTGCTGGAGCAGCTCTTACCTGCTCTGGCAAGCATTCCTGCTTGCAGTGACACTGGCAGGATGGTCAGGCTGGTGTCCCTATCATCCACGCTGTTGATCATGCTTTATGGCACATTTGCAACAGTGCGTGCTGGTACTTAGGATTGTGCTGATAGGCCTTCTGCCTAGTAAATGATGGGATACATGCAGTTGGCACCTTCTCTGCAGTTGTCCCATATTCTGATGCTTTCCATGGTGGTTCTGGAACCTTGCAACAGAGAGCACCTCCCATGTTGCCTGCAGTAGGTGTGCATAGGGCTCAGTATGTTTGCAATCAGTGCTAAGCTGGAAAAGTCGGCGAAGCACTGCTAAAGTGAGCGCTTGCCATTCAGCAGCCCCACTGAAGGCATTTCCAAAGGAAAACCTGCCTGAGAATGGATATTTTCTAATAGCAGCAGAACCACACTAAATATGAAACCAGAAAGCAAGAAAACCCTTCTTCAAATATGGCTTGGCATGTACCTATCACTTGTTTCTTTGGCGGGCTGGCATGGGTCATCTCTCAAGAACGGACCAGAGGAAAGTTCCCTTGCGCTATTTTTCTTCAGTTTGTGCAAGATCTGGATTTCTGTATACATCCCACTGTGTAGCATCCTGGGCCCCTTACCGAAGTCCAAAGAAATCGCTAAATGAATTTTTACCAAATAGGTGATCAAAATCAGCTTCACTGGTTTGCCAGTCAGCCCACTAGTCACATTTTCAGCCCAATCCTAGCCATGTCTACTCAGAAGTAAGTCTCATTGTGCTCAATGAGGCTTACTCCTGGGTACGTGTTCATAGGATTGCAGCCTTTGTCATCTCCAGAGGCTAGGCAGCGCATGCTATAGGCATTTGCTTTCTCAAAAACCCGGTTGCATCTGATCTAGTGGCTTACATGTGAAATGCTCCTGATCCCATCACTAATTCCCTGAGCCAGGCCATCCCCGTGGAGACTCTTCCCAGTTTCCCTCTCCCAAGCTCACATTATCTCTGAGCAACCCTTCCGTGCTCCTGGCATAAGAGTGGATAAGTTGTCCTTTCAGAATTGCTGCTTCTCTCCTATCTGACAAATCATGGGAGAGCCTCAAAAATCATCTGAAGAGAGATAGGCTGTTCTGCGGTAAACCAACAGTTTTCTCTGGTTCTGAATGCTATCCAGGAAACTGCTGAAGGAATGTGGAAAAGAATGATTGAGAGGGAATGCTGAAAAAAAAATACTACATTTTATTATTTGCTGTGATCTTTATCTAAGAATGTAGTAACTCATATTTATCCAAAGAGGCATAGTAGGCTGTGCTAATGTTTCTAAACAGAGCAAAGAGGATTTCTTTTGCAATCAGTACCCAGCACTTAGTTTGGAAAAGCAAAGTGAAATTAAGAAGAAGCCTCTGTTCCTAAATTTAAGTTCTGGAAGGTGAGCGCCATTGAAATCAGTGTAATCAGTAATCAGTACTTCCACATCATTGACTCAACACAACAAAGAGAGAGAAAAATTCCTACACATGAGCAGAATGGCATCTTCAACAGTGTCACCATTCATGCCAATGGAACAGTCAGAACCACAAGAACTTTTCTTTGCCCATGAAGTTATGCTCTTTTTTCAGTGAATGGAATAGCTTGTATGATCATCTGAGCCCATGCTAAGTCCAGTAGTTTAAAAAAAAAAAATCATTTCTCCTCCTCCTCCTCCTCATAAAGGCTTATTTTGGTATCTTGAAAGCCAATGTGGTGTAGTGGAAAGACTGCTATACTTGGACAAGATAAATCTGGGTTCAAAGCCTTTCCCTTTAGTGTGCATTGTGTTGCTGAGCTTGTGGATTCCAGTCAAGGGCTGGAACTTGCTGACTGCAAGAGATAATAATAATAACTAGGTATTTATATACCGCCTTTCTGGTCATCGGATTACTCCTCTGACTTTATTCAAGGCGATTTACATAGGCAGGCATTTCTAAATCCCTCAAGGGTATTTTTACAATCATAGAAGTTCTCTCTTTCAAGAACCAACATTTCAGAACGGATCTTCCTGGTTTGGTCTCACTTCTGGCCTCCAGTTCTCCCATGCAGGCTGACAAGCAGCTCCATCTCTCACATGGAGGGCAGCCAAGACACCTCTTGCTCACACCAAGAGCAGGTGGAATCATTCAGCTCGGCTTGTCAGCTGCTTCAAGGTCTCGCCATTCTCAGTTGTTCAGGGAGCTGCCAGTGTCCTCGAACTGGCGACCTTCTGATGTTATCTTTGGGCTAACAGAGGCTCTACCCTCAAGACCAGACCAGGATATTGTGCTTCTCATTGTTTCTTACATTTATAGACTGCTATTTCCTCTAAGGAGCTCAAGGTGGTATACCCTGATTCTTTTTATCTCCCCTTTTAATCTTCAGAACAACCCTGTGCGATAGGTCATTCACAGAGATAACTGGCTCAAATTCACCCCATGGGCTTCATGGCTAAACACAAATTTGAATCTGGGTGTTCCCAATTCTGATGTGACACTTTAACACCATTGTGGCTCTTTATCCTCCTTTGGCTACAGTGGGAATGTACTGAGCACCTAAATCCACTTCCATACAGGAATGACCGTTTGTGGCATCACGGCCACTGCCAGCCCAGCTATGGGGATAGCTGAAATGGACTGCATCAGTAGCAGATTGCAAAGAGTCCAGGAGGGTGGTAGATTTAGAGTGTTCTTCACCCCAAGTCTCCTGCTACCTTCCTCCAGCTCATTGCTGATGCAAGCTGCAATGATCTGCTTCCCACTTGCTCGAATGAGACTTGGATCTTCCCTCTCTTTACCTTGCTGTTTGTATGGTTTCCTTAAAGCCGAATGTGCAGGACTCCCAGTTTTGTTTATGCGGAGAGCACAAACAAAGGAGCTCTTTCATTCCCACTATCCCTTTAAATAAAATCAGAAGTCATGCACTTCTGGGTTTGATGAAACTGCGCAAGAAAGCATGCGTGGTAAGTGGTTTTTCTTCTTTAGAGCGCCGCAACCGCAGCATCACCAGGGGGCAGCACTCCAGGTTGTGTTGCCCCTGATCATGGCTCTTATTTGGAAGCTAGTTACTTGAAGCCACATAATAAGTTGAAGACTGAGGTGTAAAAATGCCAGCCAGCTAACCGTCATGGCTAGGAAAGCTCTTTTCTCTCTGAACAAATACATTCTCATTACACTCTGCCGGCAAAACCGGAGTGATAGAATTATCAATGGCTTTCATTATTATTCCTTTTATGCCTTCCGTAAGAGAGCCCCACTCCTTGTTATCTTTATTCACTGCTGTAAAAATAATAATAATAAAAAGAAAGACAGCCACCGCCGCCTTCATAAAAACAATGCCTTCTTTAAAGGTTTCATTTTAGAGCTGGTGCTTAGGCCATGATGAATTGCTGAATGTTGATTTCCTGACACTCGTTCTCGCTAACCTTTCCTGACAGCTTCTGGATTGCTCTACCCGGTAATTTGCGCAATAGTAATGGCTACAGTGAGATGTCTCCTAACTATTTCCTTTACTTTTAACAAGGATTCCGAACCCCCTCTGTAGGTGACAAAATGCAATTACAGACCCAAGTGTTCCCCTGGGCCAGGAGGCTGCTCACAGATGCCACCCCGTCCTTCGGCAGCGCAACTGTTAAACAAAACCGAAAGGGAAACAAAGTGTTGGATTCTCTAAATATTCTGTCCAAATAAATTTTTTTTAATTAAAAGTTATGAAGGCATTTCATTGATTAACAATCTTAGTAATTAAATACTATTGTTGGCTCATTTTTTTTTCCAGTTGGATTTGTTCTTCCTTGGAGAACTCTAATTGTTGTATGGCTTTGCATTTATTGATAACTCTGTTTGATGAATACAGATGCCACCTTTTATGGTCGTCGTTGACAGAGTAATCATATTGTGAGAAACACCAGGCTTATGTGGCAACAGCTGTTGCAGTTATACATGCTGACATCCACTGGGAAAGTGTGTTTGCTGCTATCCTGGGCCTGCCATAAATGGAAGGTGCAATAAAGCATGAGCTAACATTTTGAAAATCCTTACAACTCGGGGAACTTTATTGCAGATTACCAGCACTTTGATCTCCGGCCAGTACTTAAGTCTTAATTATCAGACTAATTGCACAGACTATGTTCATTTTCAGTGGTAATCCTTTTGTGATTAGCTTCTCTGTTCAATAACTGACTTATCCTTTAATTAAAAGGACTATTAACCTTAAGGCTGTCCCTACAGTTTGGGATTAAACCTATGCAGAATTAATATTTAATATCATTGTTAGAAGACTTTGGTGGAAGGCACAGAATGGTACATGTGTGTGTCTGTATCCACACATACATTCAGAGTGCTACACTTGATACTGTCTGTCACTTGCTTGAAGAATGAAGATGAAGGCTTTGCGGTGAAAGGGTGCTTTTCCTAGAAAACCATAATGGGCCCATTTGTGATATTTATGCATAGTGAGATGGTGCTTGGAAAACTGCTCCTAGTAAACGCTGTCAGGATCAGGGGCAGGGCAGGGTTGATGGAGGTGTGCTCTTGATTTTTATAAACACTGTGTCTCACAAGTATCCTATGCCCTGAAATGTGGGTGGTCTGAAAGGCAACAAGACAGAGTTTGACAGCAAATATTTACAGTCCTGGGTTGTCCCCACTCCCACCAATAAAATCTTGTTGTAAGAATAGGCTGGGAATGATACCTGGCAAGTCTTCAGATAAATTTACTGTACATTGGATGTACTTGTTTAAAAGTTGTTTTGACTATTTTTAATAGAAGGTAAAACGTCACTGTAGAATGACAGAGTGTGGCAGTAAGAAAAATTTATACTATCCAGCTTTGGTAATGGTGAGTCATGCTTTCTAGTCCAAAAGGCATTTTGGCATTGCTAAAGGCCACGGCAATCTAATGGAAAGACACATCCACATCACTGATAGGTCAGCACATCATGTTTGTCAAGAAGTCAGATGCTTCTGTCCAAATCCTTGTATATCTTCTCTAGCTTGAGCTCAGGAACCCATAATGAATACTATCTCCAGCATGTGGCCATGCACAGCCAAGTTTCTGCTTCTGCACACTGGAAGGAAGGACAGTAATGTGATTTGGGTTCTGAAAGAAAGATATCTACACACAGATTTCCACACTGGTAATGAAGGGCTGGTGTGCACATGCCATCACCATTTATTTTCTCTATGCATTGCAGCTGCTAGTGTCACTGTGGGGAACTGGGTGGAACATAGCAACAAACAGGTTATTATATATCTGCTACATATATATTTATTACATAAATTAGAAGATACAGTCAGACCTTGGTATCCATGGGAAACCCATACCTGGACCCCCATGGATACCAAAACATGCAGATAAACAAATCTGCAGGTCTGGTCCATAGGACCTCTGGAAGCGACCGGAGATGTCCAATCACTGTCCAGAGGTGTTCTGAAGCCTGCAAAGACCTAGGGGTTCCGGAAAGGCTCCTAGATGTGACCAGAGAATTTCTACAGACTGCATTGGAATCACGGAAGATCTGGCGAGGAGGCAGATGTGGTGTCAGCAGTGGCCCCTTTAAGGGTAAGGCCCAAATCCATGGAAACAGAAGCGGGACCTGTATGTACAAATTAACTAAGTATATTCTTATAACCAAATATTTTTTCACCGTAAGCACACCATGGTAGAATATAGGTAGGGACCTTAGCAAGAAGTCCTACCTGACCCCTCTAGTTGGTTATTCTGCATGGAGAGGTGTCACAGGAAGTGTTACATGTTGTGTTCAAAGTGCAAGTTCATATGATAAGCACCTTTACGCGCTAGGCAGTGGCTGTGCTGACTGCCCTATGCACTGCTACAGGCAACAACCAAATACCATCAACAGCAGGACTGGGTTTTTTTAAATAAGAAAAATGCATACATACTGTTCCTTGGCTACATTATTGGCCCCAGAGGGTCTGCAAAGAACCATGGGAGCAGTTCCTGCTCCTGTCTGCTTTCAGCCCTTCCCGCTTGAGGGTGGGGCAAGAGTATAAATGGGCCAATTAGGAGCAGCATGTGGTTATATCATGTTCCTGACTAGCTCATTATGGTCTCCTCCTCATCAAGCCTGAATTGGTCCAAACAGGCCCCAGATGGCTTGTGGGATAGACAGGAAAAAACAAAACATTCTTGATAGCAGAGCAGAAAATAACATTATTTGACTATGAATGCTAAAGCTAATGTTTGCGTATTGCTCTAACAAGCATGGATTGGATTGGATTGGCAGAAGGAAAAAGAGGGATGCATAATACTCCAGGATTGTTATAAACATGTTGCAATATAACTAGGTTTTAAACTCTATTTTGGAGTCATTTTGTTGATTGAAAGAGAGTCAGCTAAACTGAGATGTTAATCGTGACTGGCAGTGGCCTTAACCCATGTGGCTAATATCGCTGATTTGTCACGCTGAGTGATGTGGGAAGATAAACAATGGGTTGCTGATTATTGGACATTTCAACACAGAGCACATGTGGCATGTCAGATGACAGGTTATGCTAATGAGCTGGTGTTTGTTCCTGCCAATTACATGAGAGCAAATGCCCCCTCTGTAGCAAATTTTCATTGTCATACCCTTGGCATCTTTGCCTCTCATTAGCTGACTTCTCTCCTTTTCCACAGCTATGTGTACACAAATCCATTGATTTCAAAGTAGCTGCATGCATCCAAAATGTTTAATCATCAGATTTTGTGCAGTTTAGCACTCTGGGTGTTAGTTTGCACACATCTGGTGTGTTTATTCTATTCATTTAATCTGTAATTATGGAGCCCCAATTTATATAGCCGTGTTTCATGGAGTCAACAAGAGTAGACTTTTTCAGTAGCTTTCTACCCGTTGAACTGGTCTTGCGCATCGTTCAACGTGTGCCAGGGTCCAGTTCTGCCACTTAGGGTGCAATCCTGAGGAGGAGATGCACCTGTACAAGTACCTTGCACTGGCCCACCAGTATTGCAAAAGTGTCATAAAGCACTGCCACTGGAAGAGGAGGGGGACCGGCTCAAGCCCTGTGGGGCTGGCACAAAGGGCGAGTCTGCACCGGCTGAGCTAGGCTAGTGCGGGGATCTGGGGGTATGGGGAGGGCAGGAAGGAGGCATTTAGGGGCAGGGGAAGGGTGGGCGATGGGCTGGCCTATGGGTAGGCAGTGGGTGAAGGGGTGGGGCCAGGATCTGGCACATTCTGTATCTCATCCCATTTCTCGGGCAGTTCCGGGTTGCTTGGATCTGTGCCAGCTCTTGAAGTGGCGCAGATTCAAGTAGCCACATTGGGGCTGCGGAGGCTTTACCCAGGGTAAGGGGAAGCAATTCCCCTTGCCCTGGCCTGAGCTGCATTTCGCTCAGCCCCATTTTGCATTGGATATGGGGCAGGCCAGGTGGCCTCCCAGTTCCAGTGCCAGTGAGGATTGGGCATTTGACATTACAGGATTATAACAGGTGCAGGAGGCTGGAGAAGGAAGATGGCACTGGTGAAAATAATTGCACAAGTGCTATAGTGAACATGGAAGGCAGATAGCACTTGTATGAGCACTGGGGTTTTCTTCTCAAAATCTTGGTTTATTCTCATGACAAATGCCAATGGTAGAAAAAGTACTGCATGCGTTGTAGGTTGGTGTTTTTAGTTAGAACCAAAGTCAAATCTGTTGAAAACCAAAGTCTTTAACATTTTGTTCTCAAGCCAGAAAAATAAATGACTCGTGCCCACAAAATTGTTCTCAAGCCAGCAAAATCAATGCCCACAGACCAGCCAGGAAAATAAATGCTGCCATATGCCCACTGTCCTCCCAGGGTGCCAGGAGTCATATACCCAGGGCCAGCTGGAGTAGAACAACTGTTAAAACTAACAAGGGAGGGAAATAAAGAAATCCCACCCCTTCTCCTTGAATGGTGATTATGTATAAGAACTGAAACCAAGCATTATTGATTCACTCACTTGTCAATCATGGTCATGCTTTTGTATTAACAGGCTAGAACACTGAGGGCAGGAACAAATTTCTGTCTTAATGAGCAATTAAGTCAAGTCCTGCTTGCATCCTTTTCTTTACGTTGCCATAAGAATAAGAGCCAAGATGTTGTTTTTACAATGACAGCTAAACATTCAGAACCATCACCTGGAATATCCCTCAGTGGCCCTGCCGCCTTAGGTGTCATTTAACCATGTGGCCCCACTGTCATAGTCACTGTAAATGCCCAGAATCCAAAGCACTCAGCTATAATCAGAGGCACCAGCTTGTATTTCAGTGGAAGGAACTTTCCACACACGTCTTTTTCTTGGTTCTGTCAGTGGAAGAGAGAGGATGCCCACGCAGTGACTTTCTGCCAGCCAACAAAACACCTGGTACAATGGCTGGTGGTTGTGTGTCTGACTCACACGGTCTGGCTCAGTTGGTACAGCTGCCGCCTTGTATGCCTGAAGATCTGAGGCTGCCAGTTTGAAACAACCAGAAGTACCCGAGAACTGACGACACGCTGATATACTGATGAGCTGACCCTCGGTGGCAGAGAGGAGTTGCCGTCAAGTGGAGCGTGGGAGGCGAAGGGCCAGAGAGAGGCCAAACCAGGAAGGAATCCAGCTGGAACAAGGAGTTCTATGAAACAGAACCTTCTTCAATTGTAAAAATCCCTACGGGGGTTTAGAACAGCCTGCCTATGTAAACCGCCTTGGATTAAAGTCTGAGGAGAAATCTGACAACCAAGAAAGGCGGTATATAAATACCTGTATTATTATTATTATTGTGTGTGCAGCCTGGCAGAGAAACCACTGCCCACCAGCACCGGTGAGTAGGCAGTGGGGGCAAGCAGTGGGAAGCATGGGAGAGTGTTGGGGTGGGGAAGGGGAGGGCAGGAGACAAAATGGGGGCAGGATGGGCTGGTTACCAGTGGCACTCCTGTGTATTAGTATCCTATGCTTCTTCCTTTTCCCCGTCCCTCTCATCCTTAGTCATCTTGGTTTTGTGGCAGACATTTTACTGGCACAGAATCAAGAAGACCCATTGGGGAAGTGAAGGCTTTCCGGAGGATAGAGTTCCCTTACCCCAAGGAGACCTCCATGACTGCCCCTTCCATCATAAGACACAGCACGTGATCCATTGGTATGGCTGCATAGACAGGGGAGGTGTTAATAGAATTGGGCTGTTTGTGTCATTTGACAACTTTTGAGAACAAAACAGCTTTAAAAAATAGCTATTTCCCCCAATTGTCAGACAGACGAAGTATAAAACAGACTCAAAACACACCAAGTTCTCATGCACTGGGGAGTATAAATTCTGCTTTTGTTGCCGATAGCAAAGAATACCTATTGATCTATCTATCTCCAGGTGTATTGGCTGAGATCTACAAGAATTTACAAAATGTTTCTTTAATTGTGGCTTTTTATTGCCATTGTTAAACATGGAAAGCTCTTCTGCTTTTAAAACATTTTGCTTGTTCTTCATAGTAGCACAGGCAGTGAGACATCGTTGTACACGGAGCATAGTGGAGACTGACCTAAACCTCCAGAGTGGAGATGTGGGTGGGATGAGGAGAAGTCTATGTTTGCCAAACCTTAATCCCTTTGCAGATGAAGGACACACTCCAAACATGCTAAGCCAGGGGTGTCAAATGTGTTTCGTACCGAGAGCCAAATAGCATTCATTATCATTAAACAGGTCATAACCAAAAATATGCACCTTTTCCTCACTTAGGAACTCATTAGATGCAAGTGACAAAAGAGAAAATCTGCAAATCTCGATCATATTTCAAGACATGGGAGAGCCCAATTTTCATGTAGGCTGCCCTTTCAGCAGTAACTCCTTAGCACTGCTCAGCAGCAGAGAGCCTGAGGGCCAAATAAAAAGCTTCCAAGGGCTGCATCCGGCCCCCAGGCCTTATTTTTGACACCCCTGTGCTAAGCCAACATTGGAACTGGCATAGGAACCAAAACACCAGAGAAAACAAAACAACACAGACAAAAAGCCCCTACAACATCTCAGCTCCTGCCAGCCCTTCCATCCTGCCCTCTTTCACACACCTGAGCACAGGATATAGACTACACACCGCAGCCAATCACAGCAAGCAAACCCAGTACTAAAGCCTTTGTCAAGGAGACCAGAACTCAGACAACAGAGTGTGCAGGATGAGGCTGTATGGCTTTCTATCATGGAAACCTTGGCAGAAGGGCACTCTCTGCGCAAAGGGAGCACTCTGCATGAGCAGACTGCCGCCCTTGCAACATGTATGAAAAGATTCCCTCCTCCATGACCACTGAACCACAAAAGAAGCATGCAGCATGCAAGGTAGCAATGACTATTGTGATCCCACTATGGGGTTGTTCACTTACTTGTGCCAGACAGACCCCTGTGACTTTGAACACTTCAGGACAGACATTGCTATAACTGGTGTAGTCAGACTTCACTGTCTTCTGCTGTTTTGGAATTTATTCCCTGCTAGGTCTGTGAAACCTAATTCTGGTTGGCAGTAGCCACACCCACTTACTCTCCAGTAAGTGCAGGTTCCTAGGACAATGTAAGTAGCTAGCAACAGGGACTGTATCTCTAGCCAGACAATTTTAGGCAGTGTTATTCAAACTGTGAGGTTCGGCTCTTTAGGGCAGCACCAGGAACTCAAAGGGGAGGAGCGGGATATCCTCCAACAGAGATGCAGTCATACCCCTGGGCAGAATACAAGCCTGTCTTTTTTAAAGCAGAAGAAATGGGAGTTGCTCAGCCGCGAGAGTGGCTGCTGCTGCCGCCCGCCCGCGCTCTTCCGAGCATGCTCAGCTTGCAGTCCTTAACCCTCGCTGATTCTTGTTTGGTTGGTTCCTAGTTCCCAGCCTGGGATCACTTCTCATCAAAGTGAAGTCTCTTTTCAATCCCCTCCCTCTTCCACTCCCCCCTTTCGATCTCCAAACCTTCCTGCTTTCCTCCCCCTCCCCAAATAAAATGCTTCCTATTTTACCAGTCACCTATGTTGTTGGCATCCTTCAGTCTCGGAAGACTATGGTGTCACGCTCTGAATGGTGGTCCTGGAACAGAGTGTCCTCTCCAGTGCGTGAAGCCTGGGTAAAGTAGGTATGGAGGATAGGCTGTTTCCCATGCAGCAAATCCCCCCTCTCCACGTCGCTGAAATGGTCCAATGGAAAGGCAGAGGCCAATACGGTTGGTTCCAGCGGCGTCGCAGGAGTTGCCAGAACGTGACTGTGTTCAGCCATGAACTGCCTCAGGGACTCCGGCTCCAGATTTTGCCTCAAGGTTGACTCCTGAAGCCTTTTTCATAACTGGATGTAGCCACAAGGCAGTGGAGGTTTGGGATCAGAGTTTTCCTTCTCTCAGATGAGCTGCCTTCCCAGGCTGACGAGTCCCATCTACCCGGTGGCTGTTTAGTCGTCTCTTACGACAAGTACAGCCAAACCGAGGGCCTATTCTTATCCCCAGCCCCCAGGGGTACCAGTCACCAGGGGGTCTTAAAGTTGCTTCCATGCAGTTGGCAAAGGGGGGGGGGAAGAGAGACAAGCACATACTTTACTTAGCCAGGAGCAGAAAAAGGGTACTGTTTTTAAAGTGATTTATTGTTGCTTGACTGAAGAGGAAAGGCTGTATTTTTAAAATGATGAATCTTGCTATTTGAAGGGAATACTTATCAGCCATTGATGAAGTGATTGCCAGCCCAATCCTATCCACACTTTCCTGGGAGTAAGCCCCATTGACTCTAATGGGACTGACTTCTGAGTAGATATGCATAGGCTTGAGCTGTGTATCTCCTAATATAGGAGACAAATCGGCTTCCTAACCAAACCAGCTCTGATATATTTTCATGGTCTTTTTTTGTTTTCCCCACCAACTGCTGGAAAAATTTAATTTCATTAAATTAATAAAGGGTTCAGTTCTATCCAAGGAGAATGGGAAAAATGACTAGTTGGATTGGGGTCCACAGGGGTGTGTGTGTGTGTGTGTAATGTTGGTCAGACTGGTTGTTCACAAAGTTCATTTGATAAAACAATTCTATTGGTATGCTTACAAAGTTTAAAAAAATGAGTCCTCCTGGACCAGACAAAATCTACCTACTCCAGCATACTGTCTCCAACAGTGATCAGCAGCTGATCATTTATAAAGCATGTATATTGCTGTGTATTAACCCCTGCTAATTGGGTAAGAGGCACTTTTTCAAGTGGGTGCTCCTCTTTTTAGCAGGGGGAGAGTAACTGGCCCACCTTACCCCAGCACTGTCTGTTCTAGTGGCTGTCTTCTGGTGTTCTTTTTGCATCTTTTTAGATTGTGAGCCCTTTTGGGACAGGGAGCCATTTAGTTGTTTGATTTTTCTCTGTAAACCGCTTTGTGAACTTTTAGTTGAAAAGCGGTATATAAATACTGTTAATAATACTACTACTACTAATAATAATAATAATATTAATATTTTTAAGATCTTTTTTATTTTCTGGATCCTTTTCAATCTGGTTTCAGGCCGGGCTTCGGAACGGAAACTGCCTTGGTCGCCTTGGTGGATGACCTACGCCGGGGACTGGACAGGGGGAGTGCGTCCCTGTTGGTCCTGCTGGACCTCTCGGCGGCTTTCGATACCATCAACCGTGGTATCCTTCTGGGCCGACTAGCCAAGTTGGGAGTTGGAGGCACTGTTTTGCGGTGGTTCCGCTCCTACTTGGAGGGTCGGTCCCAGATGGTGGTGCTGGGGGATGCCTGTTCAATACCCTGGCCTTTGAGGTGCGGGGTGCCGCAGGGTTCAATTCTGTCCCCCATGCTATTTAATATCTACATGAAACTGCTGGGAGAGGTCATCCGGGGCTTTGGAGTGAGGTGCCATCAATATGCTGATGACACCCAGCTCTATCTCTCCTTTCCTCCAGATTCCAGGGTGGCGGTTGAGGGCCTGGAGCGCTGTCTGGAAGCAGTAAGGATCTGGATGGGGGCTAACAAGCTGAAATTAAATCCGGATAAGACAGAGGCTCTCCTGGTTCGGAAATCCTCGATGCAGGTGCTGGATTATCGGCTTGCTCTGAATGGGGTTGCACTCCCTCTGAAGGAGCAGGTTCGCAGCTTGGGGGTCCACCTGGACTCACAGCTGCTCCTGGATTCCCAGGTGGCGGCTGTGGCTAGGGGGGCCTTCGCTCAGCTTCGGCTGGTGCGTCAGCTGTGTCCGTACTTGGATCGTGCAGACCTGGCCACGGTGATCCATGCCACGGTGACATCGAGGTTAGATTATTGTAACGCGCTCTATGTGGGGCTGCCCCTGAAGACGGTTTGGAAACTGCAATTAGTGCAGAATGCGGCAGCCTGTGTGGTCACCGGAGCTAGGCGGTTCGACTCTGTCAGACCGCTTCTCCGGGGGCTACATTGGCTGCCCATTCGTTTCCGGGCCCAATTCAAGGTGCTGGTTTTGACCTTTAAAGCCCTATACTGCTCTGGGCCAGGATATCTTAGAGACCGCCTACTCCCGTACAATCCAGCTTGCCCTCTCAGGTCATCAGAGAAGGCCTTTCTACAAGTGCCGCCACCCAAGGAGGTCCGGGGGGCGGCTGCAAGAAATAGGGCCTTCTTGGTAGTGGCACCAACATTATGGAACTCCCTTCCCCTTGACTTGAGAATGTCTCCCTCTCTTGAGAGTTTCCGGTGAGGCCTGAAGACACTGCTGTTTACATAAGCCTTCTGATTCTTTGGCCTTTTAACATTTTTTACACATTTTGTAGTTTTTACAGGCCTGATTTCTCTGTAACTTGCTCTTTTGTACTCTTTTTTAGTCTGTCTCTTAATCTGACTACTGTTTTTTAAGGTCGCTATTAATGTGTTTTTAATGTTTTTATCTGCTACTTGTCTTAATTTATGTTTTTAAATGTGTCTTTTATATGTTGTTAGCCGCCCTGGGTCCCTTTAGGGAGAAGGGCGGGATATAAATAAAGTTGTTTATTATTATTATTATTATTATTATTATTATTATTATTATTATTATTAAGATCTGCATTTAATTAATGATATGATTAATATAATTAATATTAATATAGTTAATATATGTAATATTTAATATTATTATATTTATATAATTAATAATCTATAATTATATAATAGTTATTATTATTATATTTAATATAGTTAATATTTCTGGCCACTTCCTGTTTAATGATGCCACTTCCAGCCCTCAGGAACATGATGGGGAGTCATGGCCAACAGCCATGGGGGTCAAGGAAGCCACTGGCCAAAAAAGTTTGAGTACCAATGATTTTAGGGAATTAACTCTGCTTTTCTTTCTCTTTCCATTTCAAGACAGCCATTAAAGATCACCAGTTTAGTGAATGCTCTAGAGCAGGGGTGCTCACACTTTTTTGGCTCGAGAGCTACTTTGAAACCCAGCAAGGCCCGGAGATCTACCAGAGTTTTTTTACAATGTTCGCGCCATCATAACATATAACATTTATGTGTACAATGTATGTTGGTGTACCTTGCATAACCGCATGAGCCAATATTGCACAACACAACATAACTAACTATAAACATTTTTTGTAATTACTTGAGTTTACTTTGATGACTTGCACTGAAGTGAATCAGCCAAGGATGCATAGTCCGGACAGTAGCTGCTGACAGCCAGCCTCAAGCACACTTCCAAATGTTCATCAGTCATGGTGGAATGGTACTTGGACTTAATGATCTTCATGTAGGAAAAGGCTGACTCGCATAAATAAGTGGAGCCCTTCCTGCCTCAGGTGCTCTTATATCCCTGAGGGCCCTATTGCCTTCAAGTGGCTGCAGCTATGCAGCACACTCTGCTGGATGCCCAGGCCTTACCCTTAAAGGGGCCACTGCTGACACCACATCTACCTCCTCACCAGATCTTCCAATACAAGTGGGGGGGGGAGCAGATCTCTATACAGACCAGTGCAAAAACAGGGGAAAGGTGTGGGGGAGGGAAGATCTCTATATAGACATCAAAGCAAGACCAGTGCAAAACCCCTTGCACACAGAACCAACAGATGGAAGTTGGGGGGGGGGCAGATCTCAATACATACCAGTGCAAAAACAGGGGAAAGGTAAGTCAGCCCCAGTAGAGTCAACAGGGCTCACTCCCAGGGATGCGTGGACTGGAGAGAAGCCTGAGAGCGGCTCCTCTCCAGGTCTACTCATGAGTCAGCCCCAGTAGAGTCAACAGGGCTCACTCCCAGGGATGCGTGGACAGGAGCTCACTCCCAGGGATGCGTCACTCCCAGGACGGGGCTCACTCCCAGGGAGCGTCACTCCCAGGACGGGGCTCACTCCCAGGGATGCGTGGATGGGAGAGAAGCCTGCCAGTGGCTCCTCTCCAGGTCTACTCAAGAGTCAGCCCCAGTAGAGTCAACGGGGCTCACTCCCAGGGATGCGTGGACGGGAGAGAAGCCTGCGAGCGGCTCCTCTCCAGGTCTACTCACCAGCCAGCCCCAGTAGAGTCAATGGGGCTCACTCCCAGGGATGTGTGGACAGGAGCTCACTCCCAGGGGAGCATCACTCCCAGGACGGGGCTCACTCCCAGGGATGCGTGGACATGAGAGAAGCCTGCGATTGACTCATTTTGCCTCGCGATCGACCAGTCGATCGTGATCGACGTATTGAGCACCCCTGCTCTAGTGTAGTGTCCTGATGCCCTCTGCTGGACACTACTAGTTACTGCAGCCAATTTGGTCAGGTTATTTCTTTCTGCCCATCCAGCCAAGTTCCAGCATTTTTCACTAGTCTGTTTGTTGTACTTTATTCCATTTCCTTTCCCACGTTTGATGTAATTCTTTTTTTTTCTGGATTTGCAACAAATTAACTAGATTTTGCCTGGCTAGTCAATGTTCATAGGTAATTCTGTGAGTTGTCATGTTTGATCGCTTATTGGCGCTTCTGTGATTTGCTTTTAATCCCTGGGGTTCTTTGCTCTTCTGGAAGGGACAGTCCCTAAGCCTGGTCCCTCAGCTTATCTGGTCCCTTAAGAACATAAGAACAGCCCTACTGGATCAGGCCATAGGCCCATCTAGTCCAGCTTCCTGTATCTCACAGCGGCCCACCAAATGCCCCAGGGAGCACACCAGATAACAAGAGATCTCATCCTGGTGCCCTCCCCTACATCTGGCATTCTGACATAACCCATTTCTAAAATCAGGAGGTTGTGCATACACATCATGGCTTGTACCCCGTAATGAATTTTTCCTCCAGAAACTCGTCCAATCCCCTTTTAAAGGCGTCTAGGCTAGACGCCAGCACCACATTCTGTGGCAAGGAGTTCCACAGACCGACCACACGCTGAGTAAAGAAATATTTTCTTTTGTCTGTCCTAACTCTCCCAACACTCAATTTTAGTGGATGTCCCCTGGTTCTGGTATTATGTGAGAGTGTAAAGAGCATCTCCCTATCCACTCTGTCCATCCCCTGCATAATTTTGTATGTCTCAATCATGTCCGCCCTCAGGCGTCTCTTTTCTAGGCTGAAGAGGCCCAAACGCCGTAGCCTTTCCTCATAAGGAAGGTGCCCCAGCCCCGTACTCATCTTAGTCGCTCTCTTTTGCACCTTTTCCATTTCCACTATGTCTTTTTTGAGATGCGGCGACCAGAACTGGACACAATACTCCAGGTGTGGCCTTACTATCGATTTGTACAACGGCATTATAATATTAGCCGTTTTGTTCTCAATACCCTTCCTAATGATCCCAAGCATAGAATTGGCTTTCTTCACTGCCGCTGCACATTGGGTCGACACTTTCATTGACCTGTCTACCACCACCCCAAGATCTCTCTCCTGATCTGTCACAGACAGCTCAGAACCCATCAGCCTATATCTAAAGTTTTGATTTTTTGCCCCAATGTGCATGACTTTACACTTACTGACATTGAAGCGCATCTGCCATTTTGCTGCCCATTCTGCCAGTCTGGAGAGATCCTTCTGGAGCTCCTCACAATCACTTCTGGTCTTCACCACTCTGAAAAGTTTGGTGTCGTCCGCAAACTTTGCAACCTCACTGCTCAACCCTGTCTCCAGGTCATTTATGAAGAGGTTGAAAAGCACCGGTCCCAGGACAGATCCTTGGGGCACACCGCTTTTCACCTCTCTCCATTGTGAAAATTGCCCATTGACACCCACTCTCTGTTTCCTGGCCTTCAACCAGTTCTCAATCCATGAGAGGACCTGTCCTCTAATTCCATGACTGTGGAGTTTTTTCAGTAGCCTTTGGTGAGGGACCGTGTCAAACGCCTTCTGAAAGTCCAGATATACAATGTCTACGGGTTCTCCTGCATCCACATGCCTGTTGACCTTTTCAAAGAATTCTATAAGCAGCCTTCTATAATTCTATATATTCAAAGAATTCTATAAGCAGAATTCTATAAGCAGAAATATATTCTGTTTTAAGCAGCCTCCATGCACTCTGGAGAGATTGGACTCTTTTTACCCTCCCTTTCAACCTCCTTCTAACCAGCCTCCTCATTTGAGGGAAGTCTGCCCGTCGGAAGTCAAGGGTTTTTGTTAGAGATTTGCCTGGTGTTCTTCCCCCAACGTGCATGTCAAAACGGATCACAGCATGATCACTGTTCCCCAATGGCTCAGTAACATTTACATCTCTAACCAGGTCCTGTGTACCACACAATATTAAATCCAGAGTCACCTGCCCTCTGGTGGGCTCCGTGACTAGCTGCTCTAAGCCATAGTCATTTAGCACGTCAAGGAATCTGGTCTCCTTTTCGTGACCAGAACACAAATTGACCCAGTCAATATGAGGATAATTGAAGTCCCCCATGATTACAACCCTGTCCCTCCTTGTCCCCTCCCTGATCTGTTTCCTCATTTCAAGGTCCCCATCCGATTTCTGGTCTAGAGGACGATAGCACGCCCCCAGTATTACTTCGCTGCACAAGCCTGGTAATTTAACCCACAGAGATTCTACAGTGGAGTCGGACCCACCTTCAATCTCTACTTTGCTGGATTCTATCCCTTCCTTAACATAAACGGCCACCCCACCTCCAACACGCCCCTGCCTGTCCCTCCTGTAGAGTTTATGATGATGCCTTTGTGATGATGGCAGCAGAGCTAACTGTTTTGATACCCATTCAGCTGCGGGCCCAGTAAAAAAAGGAAAGCAGAGAGCAGGAAGGGGTGTGCTGAGTCCTAACCACTAGGCACAACTCTCTCAGCCTGCAGCCATCACTGGTGTTCCTACCCTTAACAACTATTATTTGGACTAATGGGCTTGGGTTTTACTTGGCAGTTAGCAGCGCCTAGGAAGTTGGAGACCCAGACCTATTGTGGCAGGGACAAAGGGTTAAAGTGGCCCTCTTGCCATGGTGCCTGAGGATTTAGATTGCCCCCTCAGCTGTGGCTTACTGAGAAAAATATGAGCCTGTCTTAGCTTTAATGATAAGCTTAATATAATGTGCAGCTTGGTTTGTATAAAAGTGGCAGCTTCAGAAACTATGCAGGCTATAGGATAATGTCTGATTTCTCTAGAGCAGGGGTGTCCAAAGTTTCTGGCAGGAGGGCCACATCATCTCTCCGACACTGTGTCAAGGGCCGGGGGGGGGGGAAGGAATTAATTTACATTTAAAATTTGAATAAATTTACATAAGTTTACATAAATGAATATATTAAAGATCAACTTATATGAATGAATGAAGGTCTTGCAATAGCTCAAGGCCTATAAAAGGCCTTGCACAAAGCAAGGCTGCCCTTTCCTTTGCTGCTTCTACTGCATCACAGATGTGAAACAGCAAGCAGTGGAGGAAGCCCTCATCCCACAGCTCACGCGAGAGGTCAAACAGTTGCCCTCACGCTGAGAGCAGTTGCATCGGGCCAGTGCAGGCTCCAACAAATCTCCAGAGGGCCAGAGGCTCATTGGAGACTGGGGGCTCCCTGAGGGCCACATTGAGAAGCCTTGAGGGCCACAAGTGGCCCCAGGGCCGGGTTTTGGGCACCCCTGCTCTAGAGTCATGTTGGAAGATCAGTACTGTACTTAAGATATTCAGCAAAGCTGAAGGCCTGATCTGCACTATGCAACTGGATTGTAATGCAAAAATCATCATTCATTGTTACCATCTTCACGTGACGTACAGATCAGAGTGTCCACAATACAGTGGTGAATGGGCTGTTCATCAGAAAATGTGCATGTGTGTAAAATCCCACCAAGCGAACGGATTTTGTGAACATCTGCAATGGGGGTTCATTTGCTGTCTCAAGCCAAGCAAACCTCTTAATTGGATTTGAGCCATGCAGCCACTTTTCCCTGCATGACATCTGAGCTGGGTGATTTTATTTCTCCCTCTTTTCTGCCAGACCCACATTCAGGAAGGTATCCCCAATGAAGAATGCTGGCAAAATAATTCCATTGTTTGCACACAGGTTTCTTGAGATGTCAGTGTTAATTGGGATTGCAATGGCAGTAGCAAGCAGGCGAGTTGAATGTGCTAGTTCATTCCAGAGTCAGCAATGAATCACGGCAATGTAATAATGAGAACATATGTCTCCCACCGCTTTTCAGGAAAGGTGCTATATTCTTAATGTAAACTAGTGGACCAAAGAGATAGTGAAGATTTATTTCCTCTTCCCTGATAGAAATAGATTTCTTTCCTTAGCATATTAATGACAGTGCATTAAAATGTTTACAGAAAAACCCTCACAAAACCAAAGTAATTAAAAAATGTGCAGGCCCTGAGGGTGGTGAGTGCTGTCTTTAATATTAGTGAGACAGATTGCAAGCTGGGGTTTGAGTTGATTGTTGCATGCTGAGAAGATGCAAAAACAGAGAATTCTGTCAAAGTTACAAAATGTAACGTACGTATTACAGGTGGTGAAATACCCACTGGTGTATTTGTTTTAATCAAGCTCCTAAGTATGTGATTCCTCTGAATTTATAGTCACTAACCACAGTGCTTCCCAGAGGTTTCAGAAGGCCACTCACCACTGGAATTTGGTCAGCATTTATTTCAGCACTTACCATGCATTTGCTCGATTTCATTTGTTTAGATGTGGTTATATGCAAACCGTGTAAACTGAGGAGTTAGCATGAGTGAGTAGAATGTCTGGCTACGAGAAAAAACAAAGAGTCTTGGAGCACCTTGAAGTGTAGCACATTTATTACAGCATAAGCTTTCATGGACTACAGTCCATTTCCACACATACACACAGAAATTCAAACCAGGAGTGTCAGATGGAAGGAAATGAAAGTGACTGACAGCCCAATCCTATACATGTTTACTTGGACGTTAGTTCCATTGTGTTCAAGAGGCTTACTCTCACGTAAGTGTGTACAGGATTGCAACTCTAGTCTTGTGACAAGCTTCAAAGTATACAAGATAAGCAAGGTGATGTTTAACAATTGGTGATACCAACCTCTTAAAAAAGACAGAGCTAGTGGAGCCTGATGGAATTGTTAGGATTTACTACAACACAGCCTGTAGGACACTAGGGGGCAGTGTATTGTCCAGGAAGCAGAGGCCACCCATCTTACAGCCCAATCCTATGCATGTCTACTCAAAAGTAAGTCCCATTCTGTTCAATGAGATTTACTCCCAGGAAAGGGTGGATAGGATTGCAGCCTTAGACCTTTTAGCTGGTCCTCTTTGACCTGTAGGGTATGTCTCTACCTGGCTTCCTTTCCACTTGCTCCTTCAAGCATGCAGGTCCCCCTCATAAGCTCTGATCACCTGCAGGGAGTCCACCAAGTCATGAGGTCTCACACCTATGGAAAGGTAATTGCTTTAGGGTTCCCTGTTCTGAAGTCTAGAGTTAGCAGAGATGTGTAAGTCAAGCATTTCTCTATGAAATCTTTTTACTGACTCTTGCTTCTATTTGGTTAGCAGCAAAGTAGCAGGGGTTGATGAGGAGTAATAAGGAAAAGGGTCTTCTGCTGTATGAATCTGCTTGAAATCTAGACTCCCTTTTCCAGCATTGTTGGAGCTGTCTGGAAGTTCTCTCGTGTTCTCCACTGAAAGGAAAAAAAAACAAGCTATGCAAGGACAAGAATAGTAGAGCCTGCGGAACAGAACTTCAAGGTGTGTTGTGCCCTTTGGGTCCAAAACCTCTAGAAAAATCTGAATTTAGCTCAATGGACACAAAGAGAAAGCCTGACCAAATTAGGTACTGTAGCTAGTACCACCCAGCAGATAGAGCTGGGATACTTCTCAAGACCACCACCCCCTCAAAAAGGTTGAGCTTTGAGTAAAAAAAAGACAGCATAAAATTAATTCCTTGATGCATGTAGCTAGGATTATAGTCTCTGCTACTAACTCCCTAAATTGTCCAAGGAATCCTGGTCCCTGCATCTACTGGAGAATAAGTAGTTTCAACTTCTGCAGACCAGCATTAAAATTTCACAGCACACCTGGCAGAAACACACATGAGCACCCCACAGCTTGAACTTAAGCTTGATTGAGATCATACCATTTCCTGACGGGAGAAGTGGAGCCCAGCCAGCCTCTCCATCCCATCCCCTCCAACTAGACAAGCTTGCCTGTCCAATCAACAACGCTGGAGGACAGTTTGCTATTCCAGACAGGAAGGATGATGCTGAATCCACAGATGCACATGGGTGGCTGATAATGGCATTTCCAACAAATATTTTTGTAGGGCAGCTGTTCTCAAACTCTCTAGGAGAGATTGAACTGCAGTAAGTTCTTGCAGGGGCAGGGGGAAGGCAGCTAACAGGGGCACAGAAACTGGCATGTACTCCTCAGTCCCTGCTGCCTCCCAGGGGTGCGGGGAGCCCTGCGTGACCATCTGCAGGGCTCCCCAGCCTTCTAAAAGAGAAAGTGCAGCACTTGTGCTCCACTTCTGGTTTTGCAACACCCCAGTTTGAGAAGCCCTGCTGTAGGAAGATGTCCTAGCAGTTTTTTAGACTGTTCAACCTGCACAGGAGCTAATGGGAAGAAATTGTCCAAAGATCAGGGAAATGGCAGAAAACAGAGGAAAAAAACAGGTCATGCATCAAAACCCTTCTGATCTGTGCCAATCAGTATTCAACTTTTATGAATATCGATCATTTGACCAGTTTTATTTTTGTCTTGTGATGGTTTTCATAAGAAAGTACAGAGACTTTTTGAGGAAGTGACGTATGGCACTTAGAAAGAAGACAGTGTGCCTTCTTCATTCCATCCCTCTAAGAGCTGCACTGCCTGCTTGGGAGAAGAAGGAGCCGAATTGCTTTGGAATCATGTTGGATTCTTACAATAACAACAGCAGCATAAATCAAAGATTTCAGGATTATTCCCACATAGCTCTGAAACCCTCCAAAGAGAGACAAATGACCTGCAGGATTATAAACTTAGTCAAACAGATGAGGCTGGAAGAGAGCCTCATCTTGACTGGATATCAAGGGTGGGGGGCTGCAAACACTTGTTTACAGACCCAAAGACCTTCTGTGCAGTGGTGGCCCAACTGGTGGTGGGGCAGCACAGCCTTTCTTCTTGCTAACCCCTGCTGATTGGGTAAGAGGCACTTTTTCAAGTGGGTGCTCCTTTTTTTAGCAGGGGGAGAGTAACTGGCCCACCTCACCCCAGCATTGTCTGTTCTAGTGGCTGTCTGCTGGTATTCATTTGCATCTTTTAGATTGTGAGCCCTTTTGGGACAGGAAGCCATTTAGTTATTTGATTTTTCTCTGTAAACCGCTTTGTGAACTTTTAGTTGAAAAGCGGTATATAAATACTGTTAATAATTAATAATAATAATAATAACCACCTAGTCTAAGGAGGAGGCACTGAGAAACCTGGGAGTTCACCTTCTCACCTCCCAGGAAACAAGAAGTTTAGGTAGTCATGACCAAGTCCATTGCAATCAATAGGATACCACCCTAGGCTTGCAGTTCTAGACCTACTTAGAAGAAACATAAGAACACAAGAAAAGCCCTGCTGGATCAGGCCAAAGGCCCATCTAGTCCAGCATCCTATATCTCACAGTGGCCCACCAAATGCTTCAGGGAGCACACAAGACAACAGACACAACCTACGTCCTGGTGCTCTCTTCTGCATCTGGCAATCAGAGGCAGCCTACCTTTAAAACCAGGAGCTTGCACATACCTACCATGACTTCTAACCCATGATGAACTTTTCCTCCAAGAATTTGTCCAACCCCCTCTTAAAGGCATCTAGGCAAGATGCCTTCACGAATTCCTGTGGCAAGGAGTTCCACAGATAAATTACATGCTGGGTAAAGAAATAGTTTCTTTTGTCTGTCTTAACTGTCCCAACACTCAACTTTAGTAGATCTCCCCTGGTTCTGGTATTATGTGAGAGGGAAAAGAGTATCTCTCTATCCATCCCCTGCATAATTTTGTAAGTCCTGTCCCCCCTCAGGCACCTCTTTTCTAGACTGAAAAGTCCCAAACGCTGTAGCCTTTCCTCATAAAGAAAGTGCTCCAACCCAGTAATCATTTTGGTTGCTCTCGTCTGCACCTTTTCCCACTATATCCTTTTTGAGATATGGCAACCAGAACTGGACACAATACTCCAGGTGTGGCCTTACCATTGATTTGTACAATGGCATTATAATATTAGCCAATAAACCAAGGTCCACAGAACTTAGTGGGGTTTTTCTGAGAAGATCCTTAAGATTGACCGACGTGAGAGCGGCTGCACAAATGAAGGTGTCTCTCCATTCTTGTTGCCCTTTTGTTTAATCTCATAAGTCCGTTGATGCGTCTTCCACATTTGTGACCAGTTGATTAAACATCCACATCGTGGATGTCCCCATTCATTTCAGAAATGTAGACTTTTACCACCTTCCTGGTACTGAAATGCCAAAATCCAGTAATGTCTCAGTTATGGATTGTAGCTCAGTTATGTCCTCGGCTGAAAGAGATGTGAAAATCCATGATTAGAAGGAGCACATGCCACAGCCTGGATATCCTTATACCATCATGCATCTCCAAGGGTGTTGATTGTTTTGAGTTGTACATCACCATGTGTCTGTATCAGAAAATGCCTTTGTATTACTTCCCTGAGAAAACACTTTTTTTATCTGACTGGATGCTCCTTTGTAGCCTCTTTTAGACACAAGAGCCCATAAAACTCTTTACATGACATATTGAAATTGACCTTTACTTGAAGCTTAGCTTTAACCATGTCAATCAATACTCATGCATTTTCTGCTGTCAGTCTGGGGCTGTTTACACAAGGAAAATCTCCACACCACGGTACTGTACACCAATGCAGAGCTGACAGTCTGAAATCAACTTACAATGTGCTTATTAGCATTTGAAATTTCAGCCAAGCATCTGCTATCATTGAACAATGCACCACAAAAAAAAACCCCAGAAAGACTGCGTTCATTGGGAACAGTTACGCACTTTCAAACCTTTGGTAGCATTTCCACATAAGTGTTCCATTGTATTGCTTATTGCCATGGCTGCCAAAAAAGCTGCTGGGAAATGAACGGGGTATCCAAGACTTTTGTGCCGGTCCTCATATATATCTTGTTGTCCAGGTGTCTGTTATCATACGAACAGTCCCTTGAGAGCATCTAGTAGAGCCTTGCTCTATATCCTTGTTGTTCCCTTTTCAATTCTCCACACATTGTTTGTGCTCCTTCCCCACATAAGGTAATACAGACAAGAATATTTGCTGTTTCCAATTCATGTCTAATTTCATGTTAAGATTCTGTGTGTGTGTGTGTGTGTGTGTGTGTGTGAGAGAGAGAGAGAGAGAGAGAGAGAACTTTCTCCCACTTTAAAGTTGCTATTCCAATGTCAATACAATCCATTATGTCCATCTCACAGGATGGAGAGCGCATGGTTAAGAGTTAGTGACATACAATAGTCCTACAATGTGGTGCATTGTCAATACTGTGGACTGGGGTAAAACTGTGGCTCCTTTAAATTTCCAGCCCAAAGTCACCCCCGCAACACCCTTCAGCCTGCAGCAAATTTGTGGGTCACATTTGTGAGAGGGAAGGACTTCAATGCAACTTCAATGTGACCTTCAATGTAAAGTGATGCACATTGGGGCAAGAAACCATAACTTCACATATATGCTGATGGCTTCTGAGCTGTCTGTGTTGGAACAGGAGAGCAATCTTGGGGTGCTGATGGACAGCTCGATGAAATGTTGACCCGATGTGCAGCAGCCGTGAAGAAGGCCAATTCTATGCTCAGGATAATTAAAAAAGGATTGAGCATGAAACAGCCGATGTTATTATGCCCCTGTTCAAATGGATGATAAGATCACATCTGGAGTATTATGTCCAGTTCCGGTTTCCACATCTTATAAAAGGATATTGTGGAACTTGAAAAGGTGTAGAGGAGGGGCATCTGGTGGGCCACTGTGGGATATAGGAAGTTAGACTAGAGGGTCCCTTTATCTGATCTAGCAGGCCTCTTCTTATATTAATGCTGCGTGTCTCTAACCTCAGATTTTCCCTGTCAACCTGTTTTGTGAAGGGGTTCATCTCTGACTGGAAAGGCTGTGAATTGAAAGCTTCAATTGCAAGAGGGGAAAAATGATGCAAAATGTCCTCTTGGATCAGTATTGAACATGATAAAGACCTATTCAGGATTAGATGAAGTAATAAGCAGAGACTGCTGGTGGCCTAACAACCATTGCACTTTTGCATGCCAGGTGCCTCTCACAGATTGCTGTTCTCCAGTTAAACAGCTCTTCCTCTCTATCATCACAGCTGCAAAACTTCATTTGGCAGAGCTTTTCAGAAAGGAACTGGCAACTCAACTCAGGCTACATAAATATTTGAACCAAAACACTGATCACTGCAAAGAGATTTTATAATGGTTCACAGAAAATATGGGCCAAATATGGGAGAAACCAGGGTGGAATATGAGAGTCCCTTCCCACCTCCCTGAATTTGTTTTCATTCAAAATGAGGACTATTTGGTCATGGTGGGCTTTGTTATGAAGGAAATATTTTGACCTTCCTAATAGTATTCCATTTTGCTTTGCTTGAAATGAAAACGATTGTTGGTTTGCCAGGCTCCAGAAAGGAAGTGTATTTTTCCATTTCAAAACTACTGATATTTTTGTGACCAGGCTTGGACAAGCACTCCAATTTAGCAGGCTTCTGAGGACCCAGGCTTTCTGGAAGTGTTTAGCCTGTGGAAAAGGATGCTGAGCAAATGACAATGGAAGCAGCTTGGAAAACTTCTTTTGTTGAAAAGTGATGAATAAATACTGGAAAGTTTCATCATTGCCATCTCACACCAAACCCAAGTGGCGTGCTTGGAGTTGCACATAATGCCTCTTTCTGGGCTGATCCTCCAGCAGTTCGACAGTGAGATTAGTTCTGGCAGTGCCAGTGACACATTTGGACATACAATAGAGGTGATGGGAAATCAAGCCTATAGCTCATCCCAAGATGTAATTGGCTCTGTTGAGATGACAATGTGGACCATGTCTTTGGTTGGTGCAAGTGCAGATATCCCTGCATGTAGCAGGGTTGCACTGTTACTTTGTTGATTCACACCTGACTTTAACTAGTTACTGTCATTGTTACAGGTATTGCTGTGACTGTGTTACAGCCCAAATGGGAGTGCACCAACAAGCTTCACTCTTGGCACCAATGCACTTTGTAGGACCATCACCTACTATTTTTGGAGATGTAGAAAATGGGTATCCAGCATGTGACATTGTGGGAAGAGCCTCAGTAATATTTCCAGCCTGTAGCTGTGCTGGTTGTCACCTACTTACTTACAAGGTGATCTTTTTCTCCTTTTCCTATTAGATATATCTGGGATGAGGGTGTTGACTGGTGTCATGGCTTCTAATGATAGAAAGGCACTGCTGTCTCCCCATCAGTAGGAAAAAGCAGTACCTATGCAGTCCATTTGTTGGGGGATGACGGCGTTCTCTTCCAGATGAAGTGTTGGAATACTTAGACACAGTTTACTACATTCCATCTCCCTCTAGGCAGACTGATTCACAGAGGTATGGGGCATTGTTTTATAAGGGCCAAACTAGACAATGTGCCTAGAAAGGGTTTGGAGTCCACATGCTTGATTTTTCAAGAGGAAAATGGGAACCCTTTAGGGAGAAAGGCGTTTGTATAAATAAATAAATAAATAAATAAATAAATAAATAAATAAATAAATAACTAGTAGCTGCACAGACCCCTCCACGCCAATCTGGATCAGGACTAAAGCATAACAGGAGAGGAATGTTAGTCCTTTGTCTCTGTCTCCCCCCCCCCAAATGATCCCAGTCTGGACCAGGTTCCCCCTCTCTGTACCTATTATTTGCAATGAAAAAGTCCTTTTTGCATTTCAGCACAACCGACGGGCCTTCAAGCATAAAACAATTGTCTGCCTTTGCATTTTGAGAGCGATCATTTTTGCAGGAGGCAACTTAGAAATGCACCACTGCCATTAAGTTACATGCCGTTTCAGTCTGTAGATAGCTAAAGTACCATGCAGCAGGTCAATCAGATTAGGAATCTCTTGCCATACATGGGTCTTCCCCATCCCCCTTTTGTCAAATCAGAAGATTTCAGAATTAATTAAATCTCCTGATGTACTTAGACAGCTTGCAGACTAAATGTGAAGATATTAAAGACACTGAACTTGTTCATTTGATTTCATCTCTGTAACCTTTCCAATTTAATACTGCGTCTTCTAACCTCTCAGAGATTAATTACTGTGCTGGTTAGTAAGTCAGCCCGTTTCTTCCTCTTGTGAGGAGCATTCATCAGTAGAAATGTAGTTCAGATATTATGCTGGCTTTATGTACTAGTCATGGGGCTGGGAACTCTCTGTGAAGCTGAACAGGAACCATGGCTTGAGCTGAGAGCTGCCAGATTTCCCTTGTGTTAAAGGGAAGATTGACTGGAAAAGCATTGAAAGCATGGGTTCATTCTACGAGTGCTGAGCTTCTGCCCCCCTTTTAAGATGAACAACACCAAACTTCAGAATGAATCTTCACGGGAAATCTCATATACCCCAAATGGTCTTTTTCTATATGTACATGAGGGTAGCTTTCAAAACTTCCATGCAGTAGTGCTCATGTTGGGGGTTGTGTCAGCAATGACTACACACACCTGGTAACAGTATGAGGTCACTTTTCAGTACCATTTGACTGGAGGCATCTTAATGATATAACTGGATGTGCTGCATCAGTTTTGGGACTGGGTGTTTGACTTTTCTTCCTCTTTAAAATGACATGTGTGTGCATGTGCATGCATCAAAAATAGTTCAATTCCAGTACTCCCTTTCACACCCTCCTTGTTCTTTAAAAAGAAACAAACATACATATTGGGCCATTTTATGCATTAGGATAATGATGTCATCCTAAGGAAGAACTACTATAGCCAGCCCTGTCTTCTTCAGAGAAGGGCATAGTTGACACTCTAACCCAATGTGGTAAAACATGCTCCTGGCTACTACCACCACCCAAGAGCAGTGCTGGATCTAGGATCACCCCAAGTGACCAACAAAAGGGAATGCAACCCCATCCTAACAAACTTCTAGCCCTGGATTTGATGTAAGCACCAAACCAGCAGTACTTCTGTCATAACTGGATTATACCTTGCTTTGTTGATCCACATCCAGCCTTTCACTGGCCTCAGATATTGATTCAGAACCTTCATCCCCTTCCTGAGAATCAGAAGGGGAAGAGAGACAGAAACCTGGGTACCATATACATACTAATGACACCTCAGCCCATAGCTCCAGGTGACGTTACCCATATTAAAAACATAGGGGAACAAAATGGAAACCAGAAAAACTTTCATATATTACTAGTCATGGAATGGAGCAATAGTTTCCCAGTATCACCTTTTGAGATCTGCTCTCTTCCCCCAAAGACTGGTGCTGCTAAAGGATTATGGCCCCCAGTGCCATACCAGTGAGGTAGTCAAGAAAAATACCATGGCTGATGGTACCAAAAGTTTCTGAGAGGTCTGGGACAATCAACTGGGTCACACTGCCCCCCCCATTGCTTATGGAGTACTATAATGGGATTTGTTGTTCAGACTCAATGCACCTCCAGAAGAGCATCTTCATTATGTGGCTCTTCATGAAGTGTATCTCCCAAATATCTCAAAATGATATTTGCCTCGTGCCCATCAACAGCACATGCTAAGGACCAGTTTTCCTTAGGAGTCTGAAATGGCTCGATGCTTTGTGCTGAAAATATATTATTTGAAAACTCATGTTGTGGAGTCCCTATTTTAAGATGGTATCATTTAACAAAAAACATTAATCATAGGATTCAAATTCTAATGCCTCCCCAATTTCTCTTGGCATTCAGCTGCCTGGCCTACGTTTCTTTCTATTTTACTAGAGATCAGTGGTTCTCAAACTGGTGGGTCGCGACCCACCAGTTTGTGTAATGCTTCCCCTGTCCCTTTAAGTCTAAAGGAGATGTGGGGAGCCCTGCACAGCCCTGCACAGTGCTCCCCGAGGCTTGGAACTTTCACTGAAAGCAGGCACAAAGCACTTCCATTTTGCAGGAGGTGCTTTGTGCCAGCTTTTAGCGAACGTTCCAAGGCTCGGGAAGCGCTGTACGGGGTTGCACAGGTCTCCCCACATCTCCTGTAGCCTGCTGCAGCCCTGTCTTCTGAAAGTAAGTACAAAGCACCCCCCCTCGCCCTCCTTAGCGATGTGATCCTGGCGATTGCGTCGCTGCCCTAGCCCCTCCCCCGTAAGAACTTACTGAGGGAGTAAAGCTCCTTCGAAGTTTGAGAACCACTGCTATAGATGCTATAGATACATACTGACTATCTTAGTAATATCTCACAATTTCCATGATCTCCTGCCTACAAAATCCCATTGCGACATCAGTGGAGATCAGCAGCTTGGACAACATTTACAGCCTATGGGCTTGATTATGTTAATTAGAACAGAACTACAATTTGTCTAATATTCTAACAATTCCAGATTTTTGTTTTAGATATTTGTCCTCCAAGTCATCAAGATGAATTGTAGTTTATTAGCCATGCTATACAGCTTATAGACTGGTAGTAATGATTAACAGCACAATCCTATGCATGTCAACTCAGAAGTAGGTCTCATTGTGTTCAATGGGGCTTACTCCCGGGAAAGTGTATGTAGGGTTGCAGCCCTAGGGACTTAAAGTAATATGAGATGAGAAACAATGAATGCAAGCTTTTAATATGCTCCTTGTTTTCTGACGCTTGAGATGCTGTTGTCAAGTGGATCGAACCATGAGGGCTAGAAACTTGCTTTAAAAACAACCACCCTGAAATCTAGGATTATTATTTCTGCCATTACAGTGCTGCAGTGCATTGAAGTAAGAAGGTACACCAGACAGAAGTTCCCCTTCCTAAGAACTCTTGGGTGAGACCAGGACCCCTCTAAAGGACTGGATCTGGCAACCCTAAATTGTATCCGAAGCCAATATAATTTGGATGGCCAATTGTTGCAGTACCATACAACCCTGTACTTTTTTCTTGGAGTTACAGACATACACAAGATTATGCACATTTCATGATTGGGGACTATGAGATGAATACTATGCCAACATCTTAACTATCAAGAATTAGATTGTGCTTGAGAAATTCAGCAGGGTGATTACAGCACCTCACTCATTTTGACATGAGTACAGGCAGAAGTTTGAGATAAATGCAGAACACATGCTAATGTTAAATGGATTTGACCTTTCTGAATTGGTAAAGGTTGTGTTCTGCCTTGATGGTGTGAAAAACCACCCAGGCAGCATCCCTGAGTAAAATCTTTTCACAAATACCGGTCCAGCATGCATCTCCTAAGTGGCCTAAATTATGATCTTTTGGAACAGGAAACTTTGGGCACAATTCTTGTCTGCATATGGGCACCACTCTGTTCTTGTCTGCATATTCTTGCTACTCCCCTTGATCTTTCTTTGATCTCAATCTAAAAGGAGGTTTGTACAGAAGAACTTCCAGGTAGAGGGTGCTTTTGACTTTTTCATATGCCTTTAAGAACATTAGAAGAGCCCTTCTGGATAAGAGGAATGGTCCATCTCTAGTCCATCATCCAGCTTCCTCCAGTAGCCAGCCATGAAGCCCACCACCAGGACATGAAGGCAATGTCTTCCCCTCAACAGCTTGACCCCAGCAACTGGCATTCAGAGGCAAACGCCCTTTGCAGACAGAAGTTCTGTCTAGATATGCTAACAAATAGCCTTTGATAAACCTTCATAGATTTGCCCAGTGCGTGAATGATGGGGAGGGTCTAGAGAGCCCCCTTTACCTCTTGGACTGCACCTCTTAGCTACTACTTTGAGAAGGCTATGGCCTGGTCATTATCTGACTAAAATTGGGGAAGATGGAGAGGTGGGATGGATTTAATTGTGTCGTCTACCTCCCCCCACCCAAATTTGAACACTGGTTTAATTCCCGAAAAGCAGGGGTGTCCAAACTTTTTGGCAGAAGGGCCTCATCATTTCTCTGTCACTGTGTTGGGGACTGGGAAAAAGGAAATTAATTTACATTTAAAATTTAACTAAATTTACATAAATGAATATATTAGAGGTGGAACTTACTTGAATGAATGCTCTCGCAATAACTCAAAACCTATGAAAGGTCTTGCACAAAGCAAGGCTGGCCTTTCCTTTGCTGCCGCTGTTGCTTCACAAATGTAGAACGGCGAGCAGCAGAGGGAGCCCTCGGCCCGCAGCTCAGGCGAGAGGTCAAACAGTCGCCCCTTGCGCTGAGAGTAGTCGTGTTGGGCCAGCATGGGCTCCAGCAATTCTCTAGAGGGCCAGAGGCTCTGGAGGGTCAGAGGAGACTGGGGGCACCCCATGGGCCAGATTGGGGGTCCCTGAGGGCCACAACTGGCCCCCAAGGCTGGGGTTTGGACACCCCTGCCCTAAAGCCATCAACTCTTCCTGAGGCCAGGGTCTCTGAGAGGAATTGATCAGGGGGTACAACATTTCTTTTGGGCCCCTTTGCAAAGGAGGAGGGATGAAACAGAGTGGGGGAGTGACTGGTGAGCAGAATGGGGGCAGAGAGGGACAAAACAAGGCGAGGGAAGGGTAGAGACAGCTGGAAAAGTCTTTGGAGCCCAGGTCTACCTACCTATATGGCAGTGGTTTTCAAACTCTCTTGGAGAGTTTGAGCAGCTCTAAGTTCTTGCAGGGGCGGAGGGGAAGCAGTGGGGTGGGGGGAAGGCAGGGGTGCGATCCCCAGGATCGCGCCACTCAGGGAAGCTACAGGGGCTTGGATGCACATACCTGAGCCTCCTGCAGCCTCCTGGGGGTGCGGGAAGCCCTGTGCAACCTTTTGCAGGGTTCCCCTCAGCTTCAGAAGTGAAAGTGGAGTGATCGCACTCCACTTCCGCTTTCAAAGCTGCGGGGAGCCCTGCAGAAGGTCGTGCAGGGCTTCCCGCACCCCTGGGAGGCTGCAGGAGGCTCAGGTACGTGCAGCCAAGCCCCTGGAGCCCCTGAGTGGCGTGATCCTGGGGATCGCACCACTGCCTCCTCCCTGCCTCCAGGCTGCCCTGCTCCTTAAGGTGTAGGTGTCCAGGGTCCACAGGCTGGGGCGTGAGGACGCCCCAGTTTGAAAAGCCCTGCTATATGGCATTGGCAGCTCGATACAGTAATACAGAAAACCAAACACACTTCTAATTCTTTCTAAAATCTTTTAAATATAAAAAAACATGCAGAAAACTAGCATCACCATATTTAGGTTCACACTGGAATGGAAAGTGCCCTGTGCAGCAGCAGTAGTCTTGCAGCTGTGCCCCTGAGCTCCTTCACGGTAAGCAGACCCAAAAGCCAAAGAGCTCCTGTAGCAGGCCGGTTTTCCTGCCAGATCTGACACTGTGTTCAGGAGTGTCCTGTATGCATTCCGCGATCCAGCATATATGGCTTGCCAGTAGCTGCAGTCACACTCTTGTGGTAGTGTCCCCAGCATTCTGTGCGGGCAACAAGTCTGAGTAGATAGGATCCCAGGAAATTTATGGGCCCCCTCCTTTGGCTCCTGGGCCCCCTTTGGGACCCTGGGTCAATGTACAATTACTCCCTTTACCTCCCTATCCTAGGCCCTGCCTGAGGCAGCAAATTAATGAATGATGGTTCATGTGTCATAGTACTTTCCCATAGTACTTCTGAGCTTCCTGGTCTCTCACCTTTGGGAGAGCCATACATCTAAATAAAAAAGCACTGCACACAAAAAGAGCATCATGCCATCACTTCTCTTCAAGGTGGGTTCTGGCAATTTGTGAAAAATGACTGTTATTGAAAGACGGCAGTTCATAACTCAGACAATGCATCTTATGAAAGGGTATGTGTCCATGAGTGCCACAATCTAATGAATCTTGGTGGTGTTTGGAGATGGGACATCCACTAAAATTGAATGGTGGGAGAGTTAGAACAGAAGAAAGAAGATATTTCTTAAACCAGCATGTAATTAATCTGTGGAACTCTTTGCCACAGGATATGGTGGTGGTACCTGGCCTAGATGCCTTTGAAAAGGGGCTTGGACTGATTTATGGAGAAATCCATCACAGGTTACAAGCAATGACGGGTAACTGCAGCCTCCTGGTTCTAGAACTGGGCTTCCTCAGAATACCAGATGCAAGAGAGTGGCAATAAGATGTAGCTATCTTGTTGGGTGCTCCCTGAGGCACCTGGTGGGCCACCATGTGATACAGGAAGCTGGACTAGATGGGCCCGAGATGATCCAGCAGGACTCTTCTGATGTTAAGACACACTTGAGGAATAATTTAACCCATTTCTGAGTAGTGCCCCAATGGTATGGATAAAAGCCCCAAGAACATATAGTGTCTCATCAGTGTACTATGCAAGAGTGCACTGTAGAAAGCAGCACGGCAGGGTGGGCAAGGATGTTGTGAACAGGTGCACGGTAGCCACACTTATAGTTTTGCTTCCTTCAACATCAGTGTCCTGCCCACGGCCCAAGGAAACAAAGCCCTCCGATTATACATGCCGCCTTTCTGCCACCCTCCTCCAACCGCTCATACTCCAAGGAGGAAACAAGCAAAGTAAAATAAATAAATGCAAAAATTTAATTAGCATCTTTGTGTAAAGATGCCTCATTTTCAAATTAGCCAGAGCAACAAACCATTATGGCGATGAAATCGTTAAAAGCATGTAAATGCTGCAAGCGTGTCGGCCTGGGAGATTATAGTTTCATTAGACAAAAGGCTATAAAGTTAGACCTAGGTAATTACCTTTCCCATTAATGCTGGAAAATTCTTTGCTCCACTGAGAAGTGATTGTGGTGTATCATGCCTTCTGTGCTTTTACATCCAAGCGGCGGGAGCCTTTATTTCATCAGCACAAAACTGCAAGGAAACAGCAGAAGCTTTCCAGGTGTACTCTGCAAATTGGGGTTTAAATGTGGAACGCATCAAATTAAAATTCAATATTAATTATTTTGTCTTACTAGGAGCCTGAGTAGTTTAAAGCAGCAAGGGTAATTGTCTAATTCATTGTGTGTGTCTACAGTGAACTTAATCATTATGTCAGCTTCCTAATAAAAGGTTATTATAGAAACAAAGATCCCCATTTTACATATGGTAGGCAAGGGAGAATTCGATGAGTCGGTCTCCAAGGTGGATTTGAGCTTCTTGACAAATGATGCCCATGCTGTGATCAAATACTTAACAAGGAATCTCGTTATTAACTAGGCCTGTACAGATAATTAGCACTTGAGCTTCAAATTTTAAATCTGGCTTGAGATGTATAATTTATCAAATGCCCTCACTTGCTGTCAAAGCCCTATAATAAGGCAGTGTTATTGATGAATTGAGATTAAGAGCAGATTGAAGAGAAAATTAGGCCACTGGTTCGCTTGAAAAGTCTGATTTCAATATTTACACTACTAATTTGGCATTATTTTGGTAAATGGATACAGTCCCAAAGTGCTACGCACCATCTAAAAGGGAATCAACTATGCATCATTATTTTTCTAACAGAAACAGTATTGTTTACTGGAGGCTGGATTCTGCAGCATTAGCAGTCTCGTTAATAAGCTTCTTTATGGGATAAGTGTACCTGTTTTTATTGCATGCATTTATTATAACACATTCAGCAGGCAGAGCTTTCAGGCAGGATTAGAAAACGTCTCTCCTTTACATTAAGAAATAATATTCTGCCTGACTAATTGTGATGGAGTAAGCAGGCCCTTGACTCAAATTCATTTCATTTACATCTCTGAATTGTCCTCATACCGGAACGCAGACTAAGTACTGCTTTTTTGTATCCAGGCTTCGTAAAATGAGCAATCTTTCTTATTTTTTTTTTTAATGACTGTTGGTCATTTTAATGACTGTTGGTTCATTGCAAGTTGTTTCAAGGGTGTGTGTATGTGTGTGGGGGGAGAAATATGAAAGAGTTACTGTATGCAATCAATCTACAGTAAACCACAGCTGCAAAGGTGTGACCCTTAGTATGTGAGATCTTTTTTTTGACGCATACAATAAAAAGGCATTTGAGGCCATTGCTGGCTTTCGGGATCATATTAGCCAAAACACAAGAATGCAAAGGACTTGATTCCTATTTTTTTTCCTACGGCTTCATTCATTGCCAAAACATGCAAAAGCACATGGGACAGATGCTCATATAAGACACCCTCATTTTCCTGTTTATAACCTGTATATCATATCAATACCCTCCTCTAGCAAAATAATCATGTCCGTAACGGCCTTTCCAGGAAAGGTTCAGTGTTTCCAGGAAAGTTTGCATTGAAAATCCCTTGTAACTCATTATTGGCAGCCGCTCCTTTCCTCTACAGTTTCCAGCTGTCCAATGGGATATGTCAAGTCACAGCAGGACCTGAGGAGTGTTTGTATTCAGTAGTGCCAGTGAACCTGAAGGAGATTTCCTTGTTTGAACAGTGCGCACAAAGGCAGAATGTTTGAGGACCAGGCCATGCGCAGCTTTTGCAAGGGCTAGTTAGCTTGTTGGCCAATTAATTTCATACTGAAAAAACACCGGGTGTAGCATCTGATCCTATGCACTGAGTGCAAATGGCTTTACTCACAGACAAGCGTGGAAAGCCTTGCATGGAATGCATGGGTTTCTCTTACTGTAAGGATAATTCCAATGTTGTATTATTATTTGATTGTGGTGATTCCACTAATATCTCACTTTGAGAACATATCTAGATTGGTTATGAAGGTTTTTGGGGAGGAACTAGGAACTGGGTAGTCATTTTTGTGTTTATCCATAAAGGTCACAGAGTGAGTGAGTGAGTGAGTGAGTGAGTGAATGAATGAATGATCAAGCTAGCTTCAGCAAAAATCCAACTGGGGCCAGGATAATGCACTAGAGTGTGTTGTAGCAGATACAGGAGATGAAAGTTCAAATTCTGGTACGTCCATGAAGCTCATTGGGTGGTTTGGCCAAATTACTATCTACTATTACTAGTTGCACAGTCTTCAATTCAATCTATGGCATATTCAGCTTATAGGCACTCAAGCAGTAGGGCAAGACCTGTGCCCCAGGCACTGGAAAGTTATTGTCAGCTGGACAGTACCAGACTTTATGGTGGTGGCATAGCTAAGGCATCTGGTACATGGGGGCACAAAAATTTTTAACATCCTCCCGGATGCCAGATGCCTTTTTGAAAGTGCCTTTCTAAGGTCTCAGAATGCCTACTGGAGGCCTTAGACAGCTTTTTTCACCTCAGTTCCAAAGTCAGGGGAGTGGGTTGGCACCCACTCAAGGTACGGTACCTGGGGCAATGTACCGCCTCACCTCCTTAGCTATGCCATTGCTTTATGGACAATTCAGGGCTAAAACACATGTGATGTTAAAATGCACAATTGGGCTGGCACACTTCACTTTTGATTACTAAATAGCAGCCATGGAGGCCCAATCTGGTTTGTGATTATATCATTGGGAGAGGGGGCTTTAACCCTTTGCCTCTGCTGTGGTCCCAGTCCTAATCAGGTGTCCTCCCCTCCCCATGGATTGCTATTTTTTCCAGGGGAGAAGCTTCCATTAGCACCACCAAGCATGCAGGAGCAGACTACAAAACTAGCCAAATGTGTAGGTAAGTCTTAAAACCTAGGACCTAGATAATTCCTCTCTAAAATCTTGCAAGATACATTATGGAAGTGACATTGACCACCAGCAATGAAAACTGGAACTTCTGTAATACAGAGATGTGTGGTGCGGGAGCCGCAAGTGAGGCAGAACTGCTCCGTCATTGACCGTGAAAAGCACCACAGCTGCTTTTCCTGATGAGGCTGTACTTACACCTAAGGAGGCTTTCCTTACACCTGGCTTCTTGGGTATAAGGAGAGCCTTCTCAGGTGTAAGTGGGTGGGGTGCTTTTCCACGGACTATGATGGGACAGTTTTGCCTCACCTGTGCCCCTGCACCACACATCCCTGCTGTAATAGTGCTTTCATGCTCTACACCCTGAAGTCCCTTCTTTGGAATTGCTATTAGTAGCACACAATGTTGAATGTGTGATCATCATTATTTTTTTTTTAAAGTGTCTTCTGCTTTGCAGATACTTTGATCTAATCTTCATTAATCAGGCCTGGGAAGGGTTGTGGCATCACTTCTTAAAAGAGATTAAAAATGTTCAGACCTCATCTGATAATGATATTTAACCTGGGATATGAAGGAAATAAAATGTCAAACGGCTAACTGATGGTCTTTGCCCATTTAACTTACCCATTAGCTGGTGTTAGAGATATGCAATACAGATTCCATTGTGTACTGAACAACAGCCACACAGCTAAGTGCTTGTATTGATATTTTACTTATTCATATATTTGGTTTTCTAACTTGCTTAGCTTTGAAGAATCAGGACAGGCAGCAATGTATTAAAAACATGTATCAGCCATGCAATCCTATACGTGTTTACTTAGAAGTAAGTCCCACTATGTTCAGTAGGGCTTACTCTCAGGTAAGTGTGTAGATTATTGCAGCCTAAAACAATTGATTAGTAAACCTTAACCAATATGGTAAAATCACTCTTACCATAGCTTTTCCTTCCATTTAAGCTTATCAATGCTCTTTACTGACCCAGTCCTCATTCGCTCTTCTGTCCCATCAAATCAAATAGTCCTTGAAAAAAGTCTCTAATACCTCTGCCAAGTCCACCCAAAGGCAAATTGATTCACTTCCCTGGGTATGCTGTCCCTGTGGCTCCTTCAATTTTACGTACATACCTTGCAGTCTGCAGAGCCTTATAGTCAGCCGGCTCATTGGACCACATGATAGGTGATAAATATAATCCGTCTATCACAGTGTTTCTCAAACTGTGGGTCAGGACCCACTCAAACTGTGGGTCAGGGCCACAAGCCAATTTCAGGTGGGTCCCCATTCATTTCAATGTGTATTTTATTTTTAATACATTAGACTTGATGCTACTATGGCATGTGACTCTTGGCTTGCCTGTTCCAGTGCAGGATAGGATTGTGCCCTTAGTTTACTTACTTAATTAATTAGATTTGATTTTGTCTTATGGGGGTGTTAAAATTTTTTCCTGCTAGATGGTGTCACTTCTGGCCATGATATCACTTCCAGGTAAATGACATCACTTCTGGTAGGTCCTGACAGTTTGTTATTCTAAAAAGTGGGTCCCGGTGCTAAAACGTTTGAGAACTACTGCTCTATCAATTAATCAATGAATCCAATTTTCCTAGTGGGTTTTTAATTGTCACTATAGGAACCTTTTGTAGCCAGCCATTTGTAGAAAACCTTGTGCTGTCACGCAGGTTTATCTAAATCAATAGGCTTAAGGATGCTAGATAATCCTGAATTGTGTCCAAGGGCTTCTGCTGGGAAGAAGAGTTCTGTTGTGCATAAGTTAGGCTTAATATATTGTAGGCCTCTGACACTGTATTTTAAATTGATTAGATCAATATTTTATGCAAGGTTTTCAAATGGCAACCATTATTTTTAGATAGTTTAGCTGCAGCAGTGCAGACCAAAGTTCTATGATGTCAATGGTGTCACTGTTCCAGCTGTGCTATTTAGATGCTGGGAAGGAAACTCATGTGGAATCATCTGATTGCTGCTACTGTGCTGGGTTTCGGCTTGGGTTCCAGGACAAGAGGGCTGGGTCACCGTCTCGTGTTGATACTGAGACACTGCCACCCAGTCTAATGAACTGTGCAAATTGTGATGTTTATGCAGTTTAACATCAATATGAACCTCATCAAAATGCATATATGTAAATGTGCAGATTTTTCACAACCAAGTTGTGTGAATCTGTTCTTTCATGCATTAATAGGGGAAAAAAATTGCCCATGCTGGTATTCTCAATGCTCTTGAAGCCAATAGCAACATTTCTGTTTCTTCTTCTTCTGTTTCTGTTTCAAATTGTTCTGCTGAACATGATCAGCTAAACACCGCATGTGCTACAATTCTTGAATCCTGGGTTTACTCAGCAAACTAGCTATACTTTCCGTGTCAAGAGGTTCTTTCTGCATCAGCAAAATTACCCAGTTAGATGACTGTTCACGGTCACTCCTTGTAAAAATAAGTTGAGAATGTCACACTTCTATTGGTGTTGAAGATGCTATATTTTGCTTTGACACGAAGGCTGCAATCCTATGCAAACCGACCTGGAAGGAAGCCCCATTGAACTGAGTGGACCTTACTTCTGAGAAAATTTATTGGTTAAAAGCGGAAGCTCATATGCAATGACAGACAATGCAGTGTTTTGTTAGCGAGAGCCAACCCAACTGGAGAAACAATTCGAGTGGCAGTATTTGTAGGGGCCCCACTGAAACATACAGTCCATGAGATGACTTTGGATGATTAACGTATCTATTTTAATTATTGTGACTGATGCACACTTCTGAGCAAGAGATTTTTGTTGCAACATTCTTTTGTTTTCAGTATGGGGCATTCTGCAGTCAAAAGATGTAAACAATTAAAAGAAGATGTATACTTTCAAAAGAAGATGTATACAAAGAATTGTATACCTTTTGCATATGCCATTTCTATTAATGCTTCCAAACGATGGCGGTTTCTACTTTAATATATGAAATTCAAAGAAGTGCACCAGGAGACTGTTTGCTGGCTTAGTTCTTGAACTAACCAAATTGGCCTTTCTATAGTTGTCATTGTCAGAATCTCACCAATAGGGGTCTCCAGTGTATCACAGAACTATTTATATAGACAACTCACTCACGATTATTTACAGTTAAAAATGTGAAAAAAAAAGAGAAAGAGCAAAAGCAAGTAAAGCAAGGATATGGGGGTGTCCCTAAAAGGTGCAAAACACATAGCTGTGTTATTTTGGGGGCTTGTTTCACAACTTGTGTGTGATGAAGGAAAGAGATGACTCTGTTGCAGATCTTGAAGGCTAATACGACAAAGCAAATGCATCTGTTGTGTTGATCTAATCTGTTTCATCCATTTGTCATTTTTAAAAATTCTAAATGTGTTGCAATGATCAGGGCTCCCTGTTTTCTCTACAAAAAGGTTAAATGAAATGCGTAGAATCTAAAATATTGGTTGCTTTAGTGTGAGTCATATTGATCCCAATGTCCCAATCCAGTTAAAGTTAGTTTTGGTTCCTAAATGACAACTTCATGTACTCCTACCTGAAAGTAAGTCCTATTGAACTAAGTGGGGCACCCCTTAGAACAAACACCCAGAGGACTGGGCTGCACATCCAGTGGACCTTGAGTAAGTGATCACTGATTCATTCCTTTTGAGTGGAACTTAATAGTGACTGACTTGAGCTGGATTGGGACCCCACACATGAAATCAACTTGTGACGCTGGATGTGATAATAGACCCCGATATCAGGAGAATAACAAGCTATTTTCAAGTAGAATGTATGTGGTATTATGAATGATGTGTTGTTTATATGCAGATCTTGGTAATAAAGGTTTGTGTATTTGTGAAGTTAAGCCTTTTGATTATGCTGGTTGGTAGCAAATGGCATTTTGTTAAATGATTCTGACCATTTAAATTATTTTTATTCAGTTATCCAGCCAGCTATTCAGGCCATGTTTCTTAGTTTAAACTATCAAAGGAGGCAACTGTCCCGAAAGCTTGAGGGCTTCTCAAAACTCTAAGCAGAGCTCCATAGCCTGTGACAATGCACAGTGGTTGATGAGTTAGTTCTAGAGGTTTCTGAATTTTAATGATGTTGGAGATGATATTGTGTGTCCTTCAGCTTGTTAGAGTGACACTAGCACTCCATAAATCATAATACCTGTGTATTGTAAAATCAATACAAAAGTGCTACCTCAGCGCAAAACCTTAATAAGTTTTTTTTCGTGCGCTTCTAACAGCTTTAACTTTGCTGTAATGCCATTGGCCCTGCAGGTTGGGGATCAGCGCATGCCTAATTTGTTTTGTAATAGAGACTTTTCTTTAATGAAGAAGCGATTAGTAAAGCTTTGGTTGCCACTCTGGTGATCAGTTGGCAGAACAAGCCGCTGCAATTAAACTCATGTATCTCTGTCCCGAAGCAAAAAAAGCAGGCTTAAACAGTCAATAAATGTTAATCCAGTCAGAACCTGTCTGGGCCTTTGAAGGCTACCCATGAGGGGCTTTTCAAATCACATTTTTTTCATCTTGTTTTAAGTGTGCGGGTCCCCATAGAGTTGCAACCTAGTGTACAAGGCCTCCCACTGTTCTGTAATAAGACCTGGCATTCTAACACTAGTCTACAAAGGTCTGTCATCCATACATCTGCTTGTACCTCCCCCTGGCTATCTGTTTATCTCTTGCTTAGGAATAAATGTATACCTTTGGCCTTTTAAAATTGGGGGAAGTAGAAGGCAAGCCTTTACATTAAATGTTGAAATAAAAATACAGGGAAGTGATCTGGTTTTGTTTGGTTTTTTAAAATTATCATCTGCAAAAGGCTTAGAGAATTTCCAAAAACACTTTCTTGGCAACTCTCATCTCTTACAGTATCCCTTTATAGCGAGCATGACAAATAAAGGCTACTTCATACAAAACCTAAGTCATCATTTTCAAATAACTTTTCAGAGAGCAAACATAAATGCTGAAGAGAGTTTTCTCCATCTACAGTGCCTTGTCTAAAATATTTTCTAGGTGGTTTGATGCTCTTTCTGCATGTGAAGAGTTCTGCATTGAAGCCCCCCCCCCCCCCGGGGCAGAAAATTTGCTTAAAACAAGTAAATGCGTAAGGCAGGCAAAAATTCAGCTGACAGCCACCATCAAGGATTGTAGGGTCTGATGACAGAAGTTGCAAGGAACACCAAACAGTTAATCTTCTCTTTTGGCTGGCTTGTAGCCAGGGCCTTTTCCAGGAATTGGATTATATTTCATGAATATCAATAATCCAGATTGTGTTATCTTTATCAATGCATCTGCATGTGTAGCATTTGCTATAAATATAATAGGAGCATGCATCAGAGAGGATAGTATAAATTGGCCTAATTATAAATGGCATTAGATTTATGATGCTTTGTATAACTCAGCTTGTGCTCATTATAAGCAAACTAAAGGGGGGGGAAGCATCCACTCTCACTGGAAGGAGATGGTAATATGGCTCATACTGGTAGTCTGTGAATATATGAGCAGAATGAGATATGCAACTGGATAGCAGTTTAATACTGTGCATGAAATGTGAAGTTGCCTTATACTGAGTCAGAAGCATTGGTCCAGCCTGAGAACTAGTACTGGCTGCTCCAGTTTGTGCCTCTTCCCAAGGTTTAAAGCTAATACTCAAGTTGGGAGTGGGGGGGGGGGTTCCCAGCTCACTTAGCTACCATTTTTAGGAAGCTATGGGGGGACACTGTATCCTTAAATTGGGATAAGTAAGGGGCTCGAATGTGGTTTTTATTAATGCCCCCCTGTCATTTTCCCACAGTTTGAACACTGCTGAGGATCAAACAAGATCTGATAAGCACACTGACATCTTTAAATAAGGGCCTGTCCCCAGGATGATTCTTCCTTCTTCCCATGGATGCTAATTTTCTTTCCAACTCCTCTACCTAGCTGCTTTTTTTTCCCCAGCCAGACTCACTACTGGCAGGAACTGCTCAACAGGTACCAAGAAATAGTAAAGACCAGATCAGACACAAGTTTGGGATATTAGAATAGGTGGGATTGCAGCAGGCTAATAGTAATGAGGTTTATGGTTAATGAAAAACATGGACCCCTGCCCTCAATTAGCTTCCAATCTAAATGCTTCTGGGTAACAGCCAGGGAGTAGCAGTGGCAAGATGCACTTTGCTTGACTCAATATCCAAGTGCAAACCTGAATAGGTTTATAGCCACCTAGTCTCCTTATACAAGCATAACTCTTTAGCAATTGTTTTCCTGAATTGCTTTGCACATTTCATCTCAGCAATCCTCACAACAACCCTGTAATGTCTTGTTATTGTTAATTTATTGCAGACTGGGGGCCAAGCCTGAGCAACTAGTAGCCTGCCTACGGAAAGGAAAATGGCTGGTGAGAAAAGCCATGGGAGGAAGAATGACTAACTCAATCTGCTTGGCTTATTTTTTCATTTCATATCATTTAACCTTTATTGGTATAAATAGCTTCCAATAAATGACAGCAATATCAACATAAAATAAAGCATCAAAGGTTGAAACCACTCATTGGCTTATTTATTTAGTTGGTTGGAAGGTTGGTTGGTTGGTTTACCACTGGAATGGACAGAGTGCAACCCCTACAACCTTGAAAAATAAAGGAGAAAAAAAATGAAGCATTCTTTGAATGTTCCCCAAGTGTCTACATTTATGGGATTGCAGCACGGTGGCTGCCTGCCCTAATTTCAAGGCTACTGACCAGCATCTTAAGTCAGGCTGAGAAAGACCCCTACCTGACACTCTGGAGAGATCCTGCCAGCAGAGAATCCTGAGCTAGCTGAACTGTTGGACTGATTCTGTAGGAGGTTGCGTTTGGTCGAAAAGTTCCTCTGCTACACACATGCGCCCTCGGTCATTTCAGCAAGCACAGCTTCAAGTGGAATGCCCATGGCATGGTCCTCTTCTGCCTTTTGTGAAAATCAAGAGGCAAACAATAGAGAGAGATGGCATCACCTCATGAAGAATCAGACTGCCTGATAAGGCAGTTTGGGATATGAACTTTCAAATTGTGGAACAATTTGGGAAATGTAGAATGTAAGAACTTCAAAAACATACTGTTCTGTTAGCTGTGACCAAAGCCTGCTATTTCAGTAAACTAAAACCAATCATAGCCCAGATATGATTCCAGTGATGACCCAGTCTTACAAGTCTTCAGACTGGCACTGAACACACTCTCTGCCTTTCTGGAGCTTCAATAACACGTTGCTAACAAACGCTGGCCTCTGCCACTGACGTTTAACTCCAGTTGAAATGATACTGCCACAAGGCTGAATGGCAGACCCCAAAATTACCACCTGGCATACTTGTATGTTTTCTGCTATGGATAGATTAACTGTACCATTATTACTAGCAAAAGCGGAAGAAAAGGGGGGAGCAGAACTGATGCTTGTTAAAGAAAGGAAGAAAAAATGTGACTGCTGCTGGAATCAATTTTTTTTTTGAATGGTTAAAAAGCAACAGGCATTCTTTGGGAATCTGAATAGGCAGAATAATTAATTGAAAAAATAGATTTCAGAACAGTCAGGTCTTTCTAACTATAGAACTTTAGGGAAGCAACCATCTTTTAACATCCTCTCTCATGGCTTCTTAGAAGCATCCCAATCAATCAATCAACAGTATTTATATACCGCTTTTCAACTAAAGTTCACAAAGCAGTTTACAGAGAGAAATCAAATAACTAATGGCTCCCTGTCCCAAAAGGGCTCACAATCTAAAAAGATGCCAAAGAATACCAGCAGACAGCCACTAGAACAGTCACTGCTGGGGTGAGGTGGGCCAGTTACTCTCCCCCTGCTAAAAAAAGGAGCACCCACTTGAAAAAGTGCCTCTTACCCAATTAGCAGGGGTATTGGGTACCCTATCCTTCCTTCCAAAGGTCTTCAGAACCCAGGATCAGTGGCAATCCTGAAGGAGGGGGTTGGAGGGGGACAATAGCCCCTGGTGAGCCTGTGGGGTGGCACTGCCATGCCTGACATGCCAGCCACTGTGCCCACTGTGCTGCTGCTGCCACCTCTACCCGCCCTCTGGAATTCTTCCAAGGGCCAGAGAAGCCCCACATGGTATCTGCTGACCCTCCACAAGCCTTCTGAGGCCTCTGAAAAGCTGTTAAACAGTCCTTCTGGTTTTCATTGGAAAACTGGAATTACTGATTAACAGCCCTCTAGAGGCCTCGAGAAGACTTTTGGAGGGTCAGTGGATGTCCCACGAGGATCTGTAACGAGGTAAGTCTCCTCTCAGGGGGGCAGCATGTTGTGGTCCTGTGTCCTAAAGTGGCATAGGAGCCAGGTCCACAGTTGCCCAGGATCAGCATCAAAGAGATCAAAGTCAAAAGCATTTGCACTGTCTAATCTTCTTCCCTGTCATGACAGAATTAGCCTGTATTTTTTGTTGGCATCCTTCAGTCTCAGAAGACTATGGTATTGCGCTCTGAATGGTGGTTCTGGAACACAGTGTCCTCTCCAGTGCGCAAAGCCTGGGTAAAGTAGATATGGAGGATAGACTGTTTCCCATGCAGCAAATTCCCCCTCTCCATGTCGCTGTAATGGTCCAATGGAAAGGCAGAAGCCAATACGGTTGGTTCCAGCGGCATCGCAGGAGTTAGCCTGTATGCTTTTTCATCATTCACTGGACTGCTGATGTCTCCCAGACATTCCAAGCTGCTTTGTGGTAACTAGTATTTTAGGGAGAACAAGTAATTTCCCCAGCTACTGCTCTGGGTTCATCCATAAATGTTGAGGAGGCAGTGAAGGTTCCCTGTAACTGAGAAGAATGGTATCATGCCAGTACAAAGGTGAGTGGAGCAATGTCAGCTTGAATGGAAATGGTTACATGCTTAAAACTAGCAGTTTAATTATACAAAAGTCAGTAATAGGACTAAAAGATATAAAGAACAAATATCAAGCAAATTCTGATCCAGTGTGGCATAGTGATTAATGGCCCAATCCTATGGGCACATAACACCACCAGAATGAGTTTTCTGGCAGTGTTAGGTGCTTTCTGCCAAGAAGTGACATGTCAGAGTATGTGGCCTGGCCACCACTATGCCAGCAGCCAAAAAAAAAAAAAAAAAGTCAGTTGACCCTGGTAAGTGAGTACAGAGGGTGGGAGCATGGCAGGGTTTGGGTAGAAGAGGGCAGTGACAAGAATGGGGAGGAGGGCAGATCAGTACTGGAAAGAGGGCAAGTTTGGTGGCAGCAGCCTCCACCAAATCTAAACCCCCTTCCTGGCCTCAATTAACCTTCAGGGGGCCACACAGACTTGCATCAGGTGTGAAGCTGGTGCAGGTAAAGCATGAGGTGGCCTTTGGAGGCCCAAACTCCCCAAAACTCACTGTGGGATACAGTGGGTGCAAAGTTGGCACTGCTTTGCACCCACTGGAGGAGTTAGTTTGGTTTGGTCTGTACATTAAATGATGGGTTCAAATTAGAACCACGGAGCCCTTTGTTTAAATCTCCACTGAACCTTGAAGCTCACTGCATGATTTTGAATCAGTCACTTAATTTTCATCCTAACCTACTTCCCAGGGTTGTTGTGATGAGAAAACTGAGAAAATTGATGTACTACTTTCTCTTGGAAGAATGATAGGATATAAAATTCATTGTAAAAAGTTTTCATATTAAAATAACCAATAAAAAATTCAGAGTCTGCCCAGCCCTGAGCAAATAAAAAAGTTTCTAAGAAATGCCTAAAAATCAATATTGTGGGTGCTTGACAGATATGCTAGGATGAGTGTCTGGACATCACTACAAAGAATGCCCCATGTCTCACAGCTAACCATTCACTCATCTCTGAGGCACCCATGCAGGACCTCTGTAATCTTAATTGACTTTTTTTAGTTAAATGGTAAAACAAATGTAAGGTTATATGCAATTCAATAAGTCAGTTTCACATGGTTTAGATTTGTGATAACCTGATGGCAAAAGATATGGCTCATATGAAGCAGACTTATATTGAGTTAGACAAGGGGTGTCAAACATAAGGCCTGGGGGCCAGATGTGGCCCCTGAAAGTTCTTTATCCAGCTTCATAATAGCTGGGCTCTCCCAGAGCCACCCCTGAGCTTCAAAGGTAATGCCTTGGCAGAAGCAGGACTGCTGCAAGGTTAGCTTATATGATAATTGGGCTCTTCCAGCCTGATAATTGGACTCATAGCTTGAAAATATGATCAAGATTTGCACATTTTCTCATCTTCATTTGTAGCTAATGAGTTTCTATGAACAAAGTGCTTGTTTCTAGTCATGATCTGCTTAATGACATCACTTCCTGCTTAATGATGCCACTTTTGGCCTCAGCAGGTACCATGAATGCTGTTTGGCCCACCATATGAAGCAAGTTTGACATCCCTGAGTGAGACCATTAGTCCAGTTAACTCTCCAGGTTTTTAGACAGGAATTTTTCTTTGCCCTACATGGAGATACCAGAGGTTGAAACAGGATGTGTCTGCCAAAACAGATTCTACCCCACTGAAAAGTCTGATCTGATCTTGTTGTCTAGGCATTGGTTGTACTTTGCTTGGACTATTGTCATGCATTCTACATGGGGCTGCCTTTGAAAACCATTTGGAAACTTCTGCTCATGCAGGAAGCTGCTACTGAATTGTTGACTGGCACAAAGCACAGTTATCATACCATACCTGTGCTGTGTCACTTACATTGATTGCTGGTATGTTTCCAAGTACTAACCAAAATGCTGGTTTTAACCTTTAAGGCTTGGAACAACTTAGACCAGAGAATTTGAAGGACTATGTCCCTACCTATGAACATACCTGTCCCTTGAGATAATCCACGAGGACTCTATGTATTCCACCACCAATGTAAATATGCCTGGTAGTGACAAAGGAAAGGTCTTCTCTGTGATGATGCCCTGATTGTGGAGCTCCCTCCCCCCATGAGGTCAGGTCAGCACCATCCCTGAAGCTGTTTTAGCCCTGACTAAAGACTTTTCTATTTCACTTAGTCTTTGCTTTGTGAAACACTGCTAAGTTTATTTGTATTTGTTTGTCTTCTGGTGCGACACTGTACTGTTGCAGGTATTAACTTTGTATTGCTTTTTAATTTAATGTGCAGTAATGTATAGGTGGAGCCTTGTTATTCATGAGAGTTCTGTTCCTGGAACCCATGCGAATATCGAATTTCACGTGGAGCCAAGTCTCATGAAATTTGGGGTCCACCCACATCCGAATGTGACTGGAGCCTTCCTCTGGTTGCGTCCAGAGCTGTTCTGACACCCGTGGAGGCCGCGTGCAGCCTCCACGGGCCTTAAAATGGCCTCTAGAGGTCCAGTTTTCCAACAGTGGCCCTCTAGGACCTCTGGAGGCCTTTCTGAGGCTCATGGAGGCTACACACAGCCTCCACAGGTCTCAGAAGAGCCTCTGGAGGGGACTGGAGCACAGATCCAGTCCCCTCCAGAGGCTTCAGTTTGGGCTGAGTGTGGCTCAATGGGGGTCCAGAGGACCTGCATTGAGCCAAATCCGTGGATGGAAAATCTGCAGATAAATAGGTTCACCTGTATTTATTGCATCTGATATTTTTATTGTAAGGTGCCTTGATCACCTTCCAATGAGAGGGGATAATTTTAAAAAAAACAACAAAGAAACAAACAGCAGCCTCTTCCTCTGTATACTGTGTTCAGTGGGACATCTGTGTTAGACACATATGAAAGAAATGATATTTTATTATCTCAGATGAAGCAGCTGATTCACATTCATGGAATAACTGGCTGATGCCCTTGATGCCATGGACTCAGAGCTCCCCTGTGCACCATCCTCAAGGCTGAAGTTGAGCCAGGGCTCAGTTTGGAATATGTGAAATGATATTCACAAAGGTGGTGCCTCTAAGCATGTGTGAGGAGAAGACTTCAGGCTAAGACCACTCTTTTCTACTGCACGTTTGAGGTCCGCCCACTAGACCCAGGTTGAAAAATCCAATTACCAACTCCATAGTTATCTATTATTCAATCTTGGAGATAAATTGAGGGCACGTTTTGAACCAAAAATTACAAAATTTGCTAAATTTTACTCTAAGCCAGATCCTGGAAAAGTTGATGGTCATTCACACATCATCATCATCATCATCAGCAGCAGCAGCAGCAGTATTTATATACTGCTTTCAAAAGAAAGTTCACAAAGCGGTTTACAGAGAAAATCAAACAAACAACTAATGGCTCCCTGTCCCAAAAGGGCTCACAATCTAAAATGATGCAAAAGAACACTAGTAGTCAGCCACGAGAAAATAAAGTGTTGGGGTGAGGAAAGTCGACCCAGGTTTTCAGGATAAATTTTAAGACTTAAATTGATTGACATACACAAATAGCTAAGGTACTATCTGAATTACTATAGAGCAGACATTCTAACAGAAACTGTAACACTGACCAACCGAGGAGCCCTTAACCAAACATAACCAATCAGTACTTCCACTGTACAGGTAAACAGCAATGAACTTGAAAGAAAAGCAATTAGCATAAGTGAAGCCATGGCAGAAATTTTATTTTTACTTGCATATACTTGCTGTTAATGCATTATGCTGTTGTGATTGTGAAGTCTTGCTGATCCATAGCAAATCACTCAAAAATCTACCCATATATTGCAATCTATCTTCTGCCCACCACTGTTGGAGACCATGTCTCAGATCTCATGCCCTTATCTCTCTCCTTTAAATAGGTTCTACACATGGTGTGGCTGAAAGCAGCTTCTCTACTGAGAGCTGTAATATAGCTTCTTTTACTAAGCAAAGGAAGGCAAACTTTTCTGTTGCCTCCAATTTATAATTGCTTAATTTGCAATAATTGATTTGCCTTCATTTAGCTCAAGATCAAGTAACTCATCTTAATATGTGTAATTTGCCTAATTTGTTTAATGTGTCTAATTCATCTTTGCAAAAATGAACATGATGCAGACACAAATCTGTTTAACCCTATCTAGAATCTCTGCAAATTATAGTTGAAAGCATGTGATATACTAGTAACCAATAATCAAGGAACAATGAAAAGTTTGCAGTTTTCTTCTTGTTTCATGATGACACTTCATTCATTCAGTTGTAACTCAGGGCTAAACTACATGTTACATAGTATAGTTAATTAAAAAGTAATTGGGCTCTTTCATGCTTGCTCCCCTCCCCCCCTCCCCAAATAGCAGCTACAGGAATAGGTCTGGTCCGGATCAGAACTGTGATAAGAATGAGAAAGAGATCTTTGCCCTTTGCCCATACAATGTTCCAGATCTGAATACACAATTCTCCTCAACCCCATGTGTCTTATTTAAGGGGGACAAAAACAAGCTCACAAGGACCAAACACATGCGTTACATCTGTCATTTGGCCCTCAAATTCAATTGCACAGAAAATAATGTTAGAAAAATATGAGGATATTTGGCTTTGAACTCAGGAATCCTGCATCTAAAGATTTATGTCAAGAATCCTGTCAACTTTTACATGATTGAATTTGCTCAAGCAACTAGCAGGAACCCTCAGACGACGTGGGTTGGTTGCTTAAAGCACACAAGTGTTTGTTCCAAAGCCTAAACATCCTTTATGATGTCATCCAAGAAAAATTTGTGGTTAAAAACTTGGTCAACAAAGGGCGCAATCCTACCTTGCGCTGGAACAGGCAAGCCTAGAGGCTTGTGCTGTATTCAGGGCAGGATAGGGGCCCAAGGCGGCTCAGCCAGAGGTAAGAGGAAACATTTCCCCTCACCTCAGGATAAGGCACTCTTGCCCCAATGGGTCTCCTTGGACTTGTGCCGCCTCCTGAGATGGCACAAGTTTGAGGAGAGCAGAGCAGCTTCACGCTGCTCTGAACTCCCTGGGAATAATTATAACTCCCCGCCTCCCACTCCCCGCCTCCCACTCCCCCCTGCCCATCCCTGGGGCCGCCCACCACCCACCCTCCCCCGCCCAGGAACACCTCCCACCTGCCTCCTCCCTGCCCACCCCAGAGTCTTGCGTCGGCCCAGCCGGGCTGATGCAAAGCTCACCAAGAAAGCTAGTGGGGAGGCTTGTGTCAGCCTCCACAGGCCAGTGCACCTCTGAGTGCCAGCCTGTTTCCTCCCAAGGAGGTGCAAATCTGCTTTAAGGCACGTTTGCGACCCTCTGGGCCGGCACAAGGGACTTGCAGCTCCCAAAATCTTATAGAGTTTAGATTCTTGGTAGTTGGAGTCCTATACAGCTAAGCTGTTTTCAGTGAACACTTAGACGACAAAAACTGTGACTGTGAAAAACATGTTAACAAAATATGTCCTGTCTTCCAGGAGAGCTGTGATTGCCCACAACTCCTTTGTGTGGGTGCTTTGTAGCCAAACTGGGTTTGCCTCTTCAAAACCTGAAATGCCATAGACTGCCACTGTGGTACATCTCCTACATTCCCTAATATGCCCTCTTTAGTTATTCCAATGTTTCTCAAACTGTAGGTCGGGATCCACTAGGTGGGTCGTGAACCAATTTCAGTTGGGTCCCCATTCATTTTATTATTTGATTTTTAATATATTAGACTTGATGCCACTATGGCATGTGGCTGCATTTGGGGAAATGTTACAGGGCTGCACTTTGAACAGAATACTATGTATATGCTTTTAACAATGATAGTAAATGGGACTAACTCCTGGGTAAGTGTGGGTAGGATTGCCGTCTAGGATTGGTAAAAATTTTCCTGCTTGATGATGTCACTTCCAGTCATGACATCACTTCTGGTGGGTCCTGACAGATTCTAATTCTAAAAAGTGGATCCTGATACTAAATGTGTGAGAACCACTGGGTTATTCCAGCAATGCATCAAGTTTAGTACAGCAAAAGGAGCAAAACCTGGAGAGTAGAGGTTGATATCTGAAATGGAAATAGAATGAATTAGATCAGGGGTGCCCAAACCCTGGCCTGGGGGCCACTTGTGGCTCTCAGGGGCTCCCAATATGGCCCGCGGGGAGTCCCCAATCTCCAGTGAGCCTCTGGCTCTCCAAAGACTTGCTGGAGCCCGTGCTGGCCTGACGCAACTGCTCTCAGTGTGAAGACGACTATTCGACCTCTGACCTGAGCTGTGGGACAAGGGCTCCCTCCACTACTTGCTGTTTCACATCTATGATGCAGCAGTGGCAGCGAAGGAGAGGCTGGCCTTGCTTTGTGCAAGGCCTTTTATAGGCCTTGAGCTACTGCAAGACCTTCATTCATTCATATGTTTCATCTCTAATATATTCATTTATGTAAATGTATTTAAATTTGAAATGTAGATTAATTCTTTTTTTTCCTGGCCCCCAACACAGTGTCAGAGAGATTATTTGGCCCTCCTGCCAAAATGTTTGAAAACCCCCGAATTAGATTATAGAGAATGTCTTTCAAGGATTCAGTGAACATTTGCAAACTGGTAATTGCTTATCAAATCCTGGTTGATACATACACATGTATCTACGTACATACACATAACCTCCCCCTATTTAAGCAGCACTTTCCTTTCTTTCTTTCTTTCTTTCTTTCTTTCTTTCTTTCTTTCTTTCTTTCTTTCTTTCTTTCTTTCTTTCTTTCTTTCTTTCTTTCTTTCTTTGTTTTTTGCTTTGAAACCAGTCAGTTGTAACAACTATTTCCTTGTGAGAGCGCCAACAAAATTAATAGATTTTATTCTGGAAATTCCCATTGTTCTTATTACTCCACGTAAAGCTCTCTTATCTTCTGTGAATGAGTTAAAAACAAAGCTTAATGATCTTCGATTTTATTTTACCTTAAATGCCCACCTTGCTGCAAGGGGTTCTGAGGCTATGTGCCAAGTTGCAGCCTGGAGCCAGTTTTTACAGGCAGGTTATAAAGCTCCTGAAAAGGGATTTTTATAGTTGAAATGCTGACAGAACCACAGCTGTCCTCACTACTGGTTGCTTCCTCAATTAGGCTGAACATTATATTGTGCTTTTTAAAGCACATATAGCCATGTGACGGCCTTGCCTTGTGCCACCATTGTACAAGGAAAGGCTGGTTCTTAACAAGGTATTAAATGCCCTTGGAATTCCATGCAGGCTATTTGGGGGTCTCCCTGTTTGTGGCTTTTAGGAGCAGCTCTCATTGGCCATCCTTCCTATATGACTATACAGCAGTGCTATTTGAATTTCTTTTGCTTTCATTTCTGTCCTTGCCATTTTTTCCCTCTGTTTGACAATACAGGAGTTCCTGGTGTGCTCAGTCTGCTTTGAAGAAGATGTGAAGTCCACATGGGGCTACTAGCATGTTTTCCAGAGACTGGGTTTAGCATCTCTTTAAATTCTTGCAATAAAACTTCTATTCCTGTTCAAGTGTGTGCTGGTTATGTTTAGAGAAAAACACCCTGCCAGGGGACTGAAATAAATAAGGAGACAGAGCACTCATAACTTAAGAGCACATCACTTTACTCCTGTTTCCCTCCAGACCTCCATGTTTGCAATCATATATGTTCAAGTGGTGGGGTACAAGTATATTATCATTATTCCCATTGTACGACCTACTACAGTCTTAGGTGGCAGGGACCATTTTACCTGTGTCCTATGTCTTGTACTCTGAAGAAAAGTCTATGCATCTGGTACTATTTTCCAAACAGCAGCTTTTGGTACTATTTTCCAAACAGCAATTCCCATTGCTCTTGGACCTTTTCAGTCCAAGAGCAATGGGAATGTGGGAGAGTCCTCTCAACTAGCACGGAGGTTGTGGAACTCCTTGCCCTGTGATATTAGGTTGGTCCCTTACTGTACAGCCTTTAGATACCAGCTCAAAATGCATTCATTTTGGTGGACTCAAGTCTTGGCTGGACCTCCAGAACGGTGGTTTTTTTGGGAGTGGAGAGGGGCAGCTGTGTATGTTTTGTATATTGATAACTGTACACTGTTTGGGACACAAGTATTGAAAGGACCATTGACTCCCACGTGAAACTGCCCTAGTGTTGAGATCATCCTTTTCCTGGGCGTCCCCACAATCTGCGATGAGGTGGGTGACATCTGGGGAGAGGGCTTTGTCAATGACGGTGGCCTCACTTGGGGGCCTCTCTCCTCAGAGAGGGTTGCTTGTTGCAAAGTCTGGTTGTCTTCTGGTGCCAGGCAAAGGTTGTTTCTTGTATCCAGGCTTATACATTCTCTAAACTTTTTTTGCTTTTAGAGTTGCTGCTGACACACACCTATCTTTCTCTTTTCTTAAAAACCTGCTACTGTTAATGGGTTGCACTGCATTTTACTTGACATTTGTTTTTATTTATCTTTATTTTTTTTAAGAACTGTAAGCTGCTTTGGCAGCCCAATCCAAACTAATCCCCCTCCCAGCAGAGCATGCGCTACATCCTGCAGGGAGAAACTCCTGGAGTCTTTGTCAAGGTAAGGTAACATTTATTTCCTTACTTGTCTCCTCAGATCTCTGCAAGCCATTTTGCTGATGCACATCCATGGAGGGTAAGGGAGAGGGAAGGAGAGAGGAAAGGGGAGAGGATCCTGGTGCATGCTGGTGCCACTGGAACACCCCCTCACTATTCCACCTTCCACCCACCTCTACCCCACCCAGACACTCCCTTACTCTCCCTGTTCCTTCCACCAGCCACCCACTATGCTGCCTTACCTGTGCTCAGACTGGTAGCTGGCAGCAGACCCCCAACACTGCCACTGGGTTTTATGGCCACTGTTCCACCATTCGTTCCCCAACCCTTTAACAACTGGACTTCAAGGGTGGGATACCAGGCAGTGTTGTGGATCGACCCGAGTTGTGTCGCATGTTGGGCATACCCACCATTTCCTTTTGTCTTTGTTTGTTGTAAGAGCACACGAAAAGGAAAGAAGAGAGAAAAGGGGGAAGTGCAGGGATGGTAAGAGAAGCAGAAAGACAGACATTTGTAGCAGAAGATTAAAAGCCACTTCCACATAGTAGGACAAAGCTAAAAGTGACTCCCCATCTGCTGTAAACAATGCATTCCCCCCCCCTTTTGGCCATCCAACTGTAGATCTATATGACTTAGATGATAACTTATACCCTAACCTTTAGAAATCAGAACATGAATCTGGATAAGAAATTAGAGTCTCTTCTTTCTCATCTCGTTTTATTTACCATTGTCCCTCTGCAAGGATTGCTTTTTCCTGGGACTTTGTGCTACCCACAAAAAGGCATCAGCAATGAATTGAGTATGTCTGATGAGATTACACTACAGCGCGGCAGCAGCCATCTTCAACAAAGTCCTGACAGAGCTAACCCTTAATGCAGGCATTTCTGCTTGTTCAGCAGTGCAAGGCCTCCACATTTTCTTCCCCCCACTGCGTTTTATTTTCTTCTCTCAAAATGGACGGCATCCTTTCAGGAGTGACCTGATGGCTTGGTGCTCTGAGATTTGACTCAACCAGATCTGACCAAACCAGTAACGCTGACAATTAGACTGCAGTCTCCTGAGTGCATTAAGATCTACAACCTACTGTAGCTCCATTAGTCTGTTGAACCACTAGAGTAGCCTTGATTGAAATTACCATTTTGATGCTCTGACCTTCAAATCTTTGTATAAAATAGAAAACTACCTATCCAGTTGCCCTCTCTTCCTGAGGCAGTGAAACAGTGTGTTGTCAACAGCTAGGAAATGCAATATACCAGATACAACAACAACAACAACAAAAATACAGGACCTGACAGAACGGAGCTAATTTCTAGACAGAAAAAGACCAGCATACAATCAGTTCCTTGGTGTTTGGGAGCATTTTGTTAACAAAGGAATGAGAGAGTGTACTCAAGCACAACACAGAGGTCATTCATCTTGTCTGACAAAAATAATTCAGTGGTAATTATTTGTTACTCTGTCAGTGGCATTTATACCACTATGAGGACTAACTAAAACATCCCAGAGTAATGAGCAAAGCTTTCAGTTTACCAGAACTCTTATTCAAGTTCGATGTTACCAACAAGTACCCCTCTTTTCAGAGGTGACACAGGACCTTCTGAGGCACGGAATGCTTAGTCCCTGAGAAATTCAGTCTTATTATTTTAGATGAGCCACTTTGAGTGTTGAATAATGGAAAGGCAGACTTGGATGTTCAGAATAAAATTAGAATTACAAAGTGAGGGCACAACACAATACATTCCTGGGCATCTCTTCTCACAATGTTGACCTTAGATTTGGCACCAATAAGAGCTGAAATGCGACTACCCACAAACATCAGGGAGTTAGCTGAATATAGATGATAGCTTAGAAGTACTGTATGCAGCATTTCAAAAATTAAGAATGAAAAAAAAATTGTATCTAAGGGGCAAACTCATGCAAAAGACTCATTCTGCCTGGAGATCATAGTAGTTGATGAGACAGAGAGGGGATTCACAGAGACACTAACCACTGCTCACCACAGTTATTTCCTGCCAAGAATTGGGCAGGGCCAGGCAGGAAAAGCACCTTTTATCTTCACAATGAATAGCACAATCTATTTGAAATTCAGGGATCAAAGAAAGAAAGAGAGGGCAGAGCAGAGTCAAGAAGACTGGAAATGCACTGAGTGAGTGCTGTAGGCTTACAGTGTGATTAGGGCATGATGACTCTGAAGAAAGCCCCACAGAGCCTAGCGGGACTTATTCCTTGGGAGATCTGAACAATAAGGTGGAAAAATTGGGTGAAAGGAAGGAGACAGAGGCACAGAGAGGTCAAAAGAAGCCCCTGCATCCTAATAACTTGGTTCAGTTTACTCTGAAGGAAGCCCCATAGAGCCTAGCAAGACTTCAGTCTTACGACATGTGGAAAGAAGCTGAAAAAACTGAAGGGAAGGAAACAAAAGGCCCACCAAGCCCTATTAGCCTTTTGCTATGATCCTGTAATCATTCAGAGCATGTTTACTCTGAAAAGTTTGATACCAACAATAAAGGAAAGACTGGAGAGCCACAGAGAGAGGGGGAAGGGAATGCAAACAAAGAGTTAATGATAGGGAAAACGTAGAAAACAGAGGCAGATGCAAAAGTAGAAAAAGAGAGAAAAAACAGAGAAGTAATAGAAGGATCAGAGGGCAAAGGCTGGAAAGAGAAAAACTGGAAGACAAAATGAACAGAAAACCATATACAGTAAGGTAGGGCACAACACCAGCTCTGTCGCCTATGTCAATTAATAAAAACAGACTAGTTACTCATTTGGGGGGCTTATTGACATTGCTGCAATATGCTGCATTTTGTTGTGGGCCACCTATTGTGATGAAAAGACCCCCAGTCTGCAATCTGTAATTGAAGAGGAGGAGGAATGATGCAGACACCATTCAGTGACTTGGTGCCCCCATGAGCTCATGCTCCTGTGGACATATCTGGCAACCCCTGACCACCTGCCCACTGCTGCCACTGTCACCCACCTAGATGCCATCCAGTCTGTTTGTATTATAAAAGGGGAAGTGCAGAGAGCAGAGGAGAGTGGATGGGAAGGTAGGTGGAAGGTGTGTGCATCTGCGTGTGATCTCATTTTGTGCTTGGCCCCATCCTCTCTGCAGTCACTCTATGCCCAATCCTACCCTCCTCAGTAGCCATCGTGCAGTGGCTCCCATCATCCCTTCTTAGAATTTCTAGGAAATTCTAATGCCCTGAGTTAGAGGGTGCTAGGTGCAAAAGAGATCTCAGGCTGCAGCAAAGGCTTCTGGGAAAAAAAGAGTGATGACTGCTCTCACTTGGAAAATATAAAAGCCTACATTTGGGAACTGGTCATTTCCCAGCTATGATCTAAGAAAAATATTTGCAGAAAAGTAATCTTTTTTAATGTCAGTGCTGAAAATTCTTGTTCCCCTTGAATATGTTTGAAATTGCTCAATGTTTCTAATCGAGAATATTTCATTACCAATAATCAAGCCAGGCATCAGTAGAACAAAAACAAACAATCAAGAAACCAACTCTCTGCTCACTCATCTTCACCGAAATTTGCATGATAGAATAACTAAATAAATTTGAAATACATAGAATATTAACTAAGTTTTAAAAACTAATCACAGTTGTCCCATATTTCATAGTACACTTCATAATATGATATAATTCATTAAAATTTTTCATTATTCAGATCCAAACATATGGTTGTTTTTCATGAGATCTGGCAAATGTTTTTATCGCTTTAAAGAGAAAAAATTATGGAATTGAAATCTATAAATCTGATCTGTAGATAGAATTTTAATGGTCAGTGTGTATAGATATATTTCTAATATATGTAATGCATATATAATTAATTAAAGTCCCAGTTGTAAAGATTCAAATTACAGATATGCAAACTATAACGTGCAAAATGAGCAAAGGAATGGTGGCAAAACTATTCTGTATACTGAGAGGGAGATGCTGAGTTCAAAAGATGGCATCAACCACACATTTCGTATGTGTGGTTCACATATGGAATCACCCCCGCCCCTTAACTGATCCATGGATTTCAACTCACCAAATTTGAATGGAGACCTGTTTCAATATAAAGGGAGTTTTCAAAACTTGAGTTTTCAAATCTGGAACAGCAGATTTGGTGTCTTGTAACCACAGCTATATCCCCAGACTCCTGAGTCTGAGAAAAACAACTTTTGTAAAACAAAGGAAAAGCTTCATACCTCCAAGAGTTCTCATAATGAAGCTCAATCTGGGAGCTCTCCAGTAACCAGAATAGCTATCACACCCTCAACAGGTGAGAAAACAAAGGCAGAACCCAGCAGGAATCCTTGACTAGTAATAGAGGACCTCGTGATTGAGTCACCCCACCCAGAAATCCCATAGGAGTCTATGGGGAAACAACAAAAGTGATAAAACCCCTTAACTTTAGAGCCTTGTGGTCTTTGTTCAACTGGGCATCTTAGTGTTAATTCCATTGGCCATCATCTTGTCTACTTTCCTGCCTCATTGCCCTTTTGGATTGTTTAGCACACCCATGCCAGCTGGCATCCAGAATGGTATCATCCCATAGAACCCTTCAGTTTATGTGCAGAGGTGTGACAAAATATATGCTATGTTTGTTATTTGTAGGCCAGTGTTTGAATTATGAGGAAAAAGTAGAGGTGAAGTAAATGAAATTTTTGAATGCCATCCTCACCTCCTCCCCAGTTTTGCCCAAATCATGCCTCCCTTGTAGATCTCAGAAACAGCAGTTAGTGGGGCTGTCACATAAGGTTAAGGAGCTGGCTGTTCTCTGCCCCACTGTGATTTGGCCACTGCTATAGGGATTCAGAGTGAAGCCCCAAAATAGTCTGAATATATATGGCAAAATTCCATTTGCTAAGTGGTGTTAAAGTTTCAGAAGTTAGTACAATAGTGGTAGCGGTGGGAGCTCATAAGCAGCACTTAGCAAATGGCAACCACTTGTACTATGGACCTATTCTTAGTCCAGAGATTGATGCAAACTTCATACAAACTGCTGGTGCTGTGGCTTGAACACACTAAAGACAAGTCTGAACATGACTCACATCTCAGCTATCACTTTAAAGGCACAATCCTAACCAGGTCTACTCAGAAGTAAGTCCTATTTTGTTCAATGAGGCTTACTCTCAGGAAAGTGTGGTTAGGATTGCAGCCTAAGTAAGGGTGCAATCCTAACCGGCAGTTATGCCGGTATAGGTGGCCCTGGAGAGTTGCAAATGTGCCGTAAAGCACGTTTGCGCCTCCTTAGGCGGGAGCTGCATCAGTTCATTCAGATGCGCCGATGCACGGACGGAGACAGAAGCCTCCACCACAGCTCCCGCACTGCAACTTGTGTCGGCGCAAGCACGCCAACATAAGAGGCAAAGGTAGGCATGGGGGGCATGGGAAGGGGGCGGGAGGGGGCATTAATGGGCAGGGGGAGGGCGGGCCCGGGGTGGGCGTGTGGGGAGCTGAGGGCAGGGCTGGGACCCAGTAGTTATGCCGGATCCCAACCCCTGTCCCCAGGGCGAGTGGAGCGGCTTCAAGCCACTCTGCTCTCCTCGGACTTGCGCCACATCCGGAGGTGGCGTAGGTTCAAGAAGACCCATAGGGGCATGCAGCCCTTACCCACGGGTAAGGGGAAGAGCTTCCCCTTGCCCGTGGCTGAGCGGCTGCTCATTGCAATCCTGCATTGGATGCAGCGCAAGCCTCCTGGCTTGCCTGCTCCAGCGCGGGTTAGGATTGCGCCCTTACTCTAGTTTCTGACTGCATGAATGGCAACCAGAAACATTTCTCTCTCTCTCTCTCTCTCTCATCTCAACTCTGAAAATGTGTGGGGGGAGGCAGGGAGTAGGGCCTCTGTTGTTGACCTGCTTGTAGGTAGGCACATATGGGATGAGGGAGTTCCTAGATATTCAGACCTCAGATAATTTAGGGCTTCAAAAGTTGGAACCGGGGCTTCGAAATGAGCCCAGAAACAAACTGGTATCCAGTGTAGCTGGAATCATACTGGAGTGAGATGCAGCCCAGCTATGAGTCTAGGTGTAGCATTTTATAGCAACTGAAGACTCAGAGCTGTCTTAAATGGAAGCCTCATGTATTAGTCTAACAGTAGTCCAACCTGGATGTTAACAGGACATGAATGTTTGTGACAGTTTTATTTTTTAATTGTGTACTTTCTTCCTCTTCTTGCTGGGGGCCCTGGGACAAGGCCTGCACTTGGGCACCATCACAGTCTCTGTCCCTTTCCCTGTGATGGCACATGGGTTGCCATCATTGCCACTGATAATAAAGGGTCAGGGGTCAGCCTGATTTACACTAGCAGAAAAGAAGCCTTCAAGATCACTTTACAGTCTTTTACTTTATTTTATTTTTCACATTTTTATACCACTTCAAGGAGCTCAGGATGGTTTACATGGTTCCTTCTGGTCCACCACCTTGCCAGAAACCACACAGCACTAAGAAGCACACAAAACCATTAATTTTTTTTAAAAGACACTGTCCAATGAGATGTTCAATGAGTTCAGAGTTGTATCAAGAAGTTAATGGTGGCTTCCTAAAGAGCAGAGGGAGTGTGTCAGAAGACAGTCATTTATAAGAGTGAGAGAACAAGCAGTGAGCAGCAGGCCATTCACCTATGGAAGACAGGCTGTGAAACAACTTCTAGACAAAGTTGAGCTATGTGGGGAAGACAATACTAGGCACAGCATGATTGTGACATGAAGATATGAGCAAGGGAATGAGCATCTTGTTTTAAAGTTGCGGGGCCAGCTTCAGCAGCTGCAAACTGGCTTACTTCCTCAGTCAGTCACAGATAATCTGGCCCACTGTTTCTTTACTGTGTTACATGGAACATGGAGGCCAAAATGTGCAAAACTCTGGGTGCCTGGTTGCCATAAAACTGGTCCTGGGTTGTTCAATCAGGCAGGAAACTTAAGGAGAGTCTTGCTGGAGCAGACTAGGCCTACCTAGTCCAATATCCTGGTTCCCATAGCGGCCAATGAGATCTGGAAAGCTCACAAGAGAGGAAAGCATTCCCGGCTCTGGCTGAACACTGGTATACAGCAGTACCAATTGCAATCCTGGCCCCTGTGCCATCTGGGGCCAGGATTGCAACCCCCCCCCCCCGGCCAAAAAATGTCACTTCCAGTTTTCATAGAAACTGCACACGGCCTCCCCAGCCCCCAGTAGACTTCTGAGGCCTTTGGAAGGCCTAAAAAGCTCATTTCCAGTTTTTGGCCAAAGAGCCGAAGTGACCTTTTTAGGCCTTATTGAGGCCCTCAGAAGGCCTTCTAAGGCCCTGTAAAGGGGCCTTAATGGGAAGGAAAGGCAGGAGGATAGAGGGGGTCACACTGCTACCCCAACAGGAGGCACCCTGAAGCTTTTGCCTCCCTGACTCCTCCCTAGGCATGCCAGCGAGCAGTACAGTTGAATATCACAACTGGTATTCATGAGACGCAATGCTCCTGAACCTGGAGGTAGCATACAGCATAGCATACAGCTATGGTAACTAGTGGTCATTGAAGGACATTCTCAATGGATTTCTCTAATCCCCACGTGAAGCAATGTAAGTTGGTGGCCATCACCAAATCTTGCAGCCATGAATTGCATCAACTGTGCAGTATGAAGAATTACTTTCTGGTGGCTGTCTGGCTTCTCCTTGTGCAACGTGTGCTGCTGAGTGGAGGACCTGATCGCTCCCTCCTCTGATTTCCATAGCTCCTAATTACAACCAGCAGCCACTCAGCACAGGAAAGCCTTCCAAGTCAGATATTTCGAAGTAGCCTTGACCCCTGACAACTCTCAATTAAACATTGCCTAGAAATGGGGGTGGGGGGAAGGATACAACTCCTACAAGAAAAGGATTGCTTCTCTGACTGAAACACTCTGTCTCCATTTCTCCTTCCTTTCTTGCTGGCCTGTAGGAAATCTACTTTGCTCTGAAGTTGAGCAAACAAACAAAAATGCAAACCTGATGGAGGCATGCATGCACAATGTGGCCATCCATAGGCTTACATCCTAATAATTTGACTACACCTGTCTGCAGCAAAGGGGGGTATGGAAAATGTGGCAAAGTGCGGGTCTAATGCCCAGTGCAGGAAATTGGATTATGGTACACTATCATAGTTCTATAAACTTTGATGGGGGTTAAGCTGTATGCAGCTTTCTGTGGGATGTTCTTCTGTGCAGCTGGTTCAGTGAGACCTCTTTAAGAAGTGCTCACAGAAATCTCTTATCCGCATTAGCCTATGTATCAGGCTACAGTGATGGCCACAGTGTCACAGCACATCACTAGATCTGCATGTACAATTTATTATCTCCAATCCGAAGCAAGTTTTCTTTGTTCATCATATCTGCAAAGGACCAGCATTTCGCACTCCCTTGCAAAAGAACCTGAGTATTATTCACAACTTAATAAGTTCTGGTTCTGTCATTTCAGTGGCAGCTTTGTTTCTATGGTGATGTGCACGCAATGAGAAGGCTGTTCTCAATCACACGCTCTCTCTTTTTCTGTCCCTCTTCAGGTTTTCAAGAGGACCAGCCACAAGCCATGGAATAACTGAAGGAATGCATTTATAGATTCCCCACCTCACAGCAGCACTTCATGGGGCAGACCAGCAACCATCAGCCACCATTTGGCCTTAAGTCAGGCAATGTTATTCCATCTTCTTTCAGCACATGCAGAGCCCTGCAGCATTCAATCAAAATCCATCTAGTTCAGCATCCTGTTTCTACCAATGGCCAGCTAGACACCACTGAGAGGCTTCCTAGCAGGACATGAAGGGAGCAGCCTCCCTTTCTTGTCCATCTCCAGTGTTAAGTCATCAGGGGTGTGCTGCTTTCGAACATATGAAGCTGCCAAATACTGAGGTCTAAAGTGACACATGATGCTCATTCATCACTTGTGGTTTTTCTTTGGCAACCACAGAGGCTGCAATCTGGAGTGAAAGTCAGGTGTGCTATGAGGAAAAACATCTTTGAGCCATTTCTTCCCAGCACTTCTCTCTCCTGAGCAAGGCCATTGGCTCATCTAGTCCAGTATTGGATTAGGCTGACTGGCAGCGACTCTCCAGGTCCTTAGGCTAAAGTCTTTCCCATCCCTGCCACATTAGAGTACTAGGGATTGAACCTCAGACCTTCTGCATGCAATGCATGTGGCTTTGGCCCCATTTAGTTTCAATTTATCATTGGCCGATAGAGCTATTCTCCATTAATTGTCAAAGCCGTTAGAAAAATCCATCTTAAAAAAGGCCAATGGCTTTCACTATACATGGTGGGCGTGCATCCCATAAATTAATTGAGATGATTTCACAGTGGGATTATTTCAGTCCTACAGCACTACAACCTAAGGTGTGCAAGTCTCTAAGACTGTGATGCAAATCTATTCACAGTATCCAATTATGGGCCAGGAACTGCTTTGATGCTTCTCCCTGTAAAAGGAAGCAATGTAATAGCCTGTAAAAAAGAGCAACTAAGACTGAAAACATGGGTTTTGAAAGGACCACTCCAACTTTGGCAAACCATATTGGGCAGCCTCATGGGAACCAAGCCCATGGTTCGTGGCAAGTTACAAGAACAGACAAATAACTTAGGTTTCACTGGGGCATGCTGGGATGTGTGCTCCTCCAGTAGCAGGGCACTATTTTATTACCTGTTACAGGCTCATCCTGATACAATAAAAGAGTGATTCTTGGGTCATAGTGGCCATTAGCAAGCAATTTATTTTCTGTAGCACAACCACTACCAGCTGTGCTGTCTGGCTTTCAGTCTCTGAAGCCGTTATGACAAAATATGTACTGGTTCATCGAGATTACCAACAAAATAAGTGTTAGAAATCATCCATGATATTTTTTTTTTAATACCCTGGACTTTTGCCATCTATTGGGGTAAAAAGAGCAAAACCTTTGGGAAAAAGCAGGGATGTCGGAAAACGTAGACTCCTTTGCCAAGGTCTATGCCACTTGGGCATTTGTTACCTTTGTAGCAGAGAGACTCTCTTGTTATAATCTGTGTTGGACCTGTGTTGGTTTTCTCTGGCAGGTCTTGTACATAACAGGAAGTTTCTGGACCTTGTTAGTTCAGGGCAAAAAGTCATGCTTTGGTGCTGTTGCCCCAGCAGGGCGATGAAAGATGATGGTTGGTAATTACATCAGTTTTGCACTGCTGAGCAGATGTTCTTGCAGATAGATTTTGGCTGGCATTTACAGAACATCACTAGTGAATCTCAGGGTACTGTTGGAAGGCTGCTGCTACAAGTCCACTTGTTAGAAAGGTGAGGAAGAGCGCTGGAAAAAAGAATCCAATGAAAACAGCACCGCTTCCTTCATGCGCATTCAATTATTTGACCACCACTTTGAAAAGATTATGAAAGAAATTAGAGGAAGGTATGCATAATTTGATGTCTCTGCTTTTTATGTGAACGCTACTTCTAAAAAGAGAGCGCACAAGGAATGAGAAAAAAAAAATAAAAGAGAGGTTGGGACAAAGCTGGTATAGCCCAAAGCGCACATAATAGTTTGCATATTTAAAATGGCCCCAAACACCCAAAATTGTAGTATTACAAAACTGTTAGCTTACTACAGGTTATACCTGTGAAGGAACACATATGATCAGTCTTATGTCAGAATGCGATATCCCTGTGGCTACAAAGTCCAGCATCTCATTAAGAGGCAAGTCCAGAAAGCCTGAGGATGAGAAGGCCACGTGAGTGAACTGAAGGAACTGAAGTTTTGTAGGCAGCAGAAGTCTATGTAAGTGGCTGGGCTTGTGTGCTCTCCTTAGAGTGCAATCCCAACCTTGTGTTGGACCAGCGCAAGGGCCATTTGCACCTCCAAGTGAGTTGAGTGGGCTGGCATGAAGATGCATTTTGGCCTTCTAGTGCCAGATCTAGCAATGGACCTGGTGAGTTTGCGCCAGCCTAGGGAGGCCATTGCAGGGGGTTGGAGAGAGTTGCACGGGAGCAGAATATGGGTGTTTTGGGGGGAGGGTGGGCAAGAGGGCAGACTGGGCCTGGGATGGGGGCGGGACTGGCCTGGGTGACCCTTCTCCTGCCCTATTACATCCCTCTCCACCCCAGTTCCATCCTTCCCCCACTGCCTGACAGGATTCTAATCCCCCTCCTGGCCAGCCTGGTGTTACACTGGGCTGTTTGGATCTGCACCAGCAATTTCGCCCTTTAAGGGTGGCAGGTGTGCAACAAGGGGTGAAGGGAAAAATATCCCTTTACTCCAAGTTGTGTGGCAGCCACTTCCTCACCTGTGCTGGATATGGCACAGGCCAGTTGGCCTGCCTATTCCAGTGCAGGTTAGGATTGGGCTGCCCAAGGCTTGAACAGTTCTAAGCCCGGATGGACTAAGGACTAGAGAGAGTCACTCAAATAACTTTTGCTTGTTCCCCCCCCCCCCCAGTAATCCAAGTGTTATGTGCAGGCTTTTTCCAGTGAGTTGTTAAAGCTGAGCTATTAGAAAATGTCTTCTGCGTCTCTTCTAACATGTGACATTCCTGTGTCAAGGTTGGGATGTATCTGCTGGAGAGCATCTATGCTTATCTTAGATCTTAACCTTGTTAAGTTTTCCACTGGTCAAAATCAAGAGCATTGATTCAAGAGCAAAATCAAGATCAAGATATCAACATCTTGATACATTCTGGTCGGATAGGAACAAGCAGAGTTATGTCACCCATAGGCACTTCGGTGTACCGTAGCCACGAACTCCTTTCTGTTACCAATTCTTTGCTGCCACCCAACACTTCTCTTACCCAAGCCACAACTCCGGCAACAATCTTGTGGAAGCATCAAGCTCTACCTCCGCTTGTCAATGGACTGGATTTCTATCCAGCTGAGTTATGGTTCCATGGATGCAGATGAATGTTTCATGAGCCCTGTGATGTGGTTGAGAGATCCCCTGATTTGTAGCAGAGAATATGGGGGAGTAGTAAAGGGGGAGAGAATTTGTTGGCAAGGTTATGTGCAGTGACTGTGAAAACTTTAATAGCCTTCCTCTTCCTGTTCATTGTTGGTTTAAGGGGTGTGTGTTCACAACCCTAAAAAGAAGGTGCTTAAAGGGTTTTCTTTTCTGGAGTGAGTTCAGTGTGTTTCCTGCATGTGCAGCCACTGTTCAAATACTAGCCCCCTTCTGACTGAGCCAATCCCCTCACTTTATTGTCCTATAAATAAACTCTTGTTCTGTCCTCAATGTGTTCAGGCTCAAAAACAATGGCCTGCCTTAACATCACTGCTTGACTTCTGTTTTGTCTGTGCCACAAGCAATCAGTGTGCTTTGTGAATGAAGGGATTTATTGACAAGGAACATTTAAAAAAACAATACATTTGCAATTAGATTAGAATCTGTCCTACTTTATTTCAGCTGCTTGTGAAAATGCTGACTTGAAACAAACAAACAAAATTCTCACCTTCTTCACCGGGTGATGGTTTCTAATAAAAGACACAAGTCCATCCAAATTGGCAGGATTTGCTTGCTGGATAAAAGCTGATGTGGTGATCTTGCTGATCACCATTCCAAAATGGGAACATAAGAAGAACAATGCAAAATGGTTGCTCACCTATGTCTAGAGCTGGGGATTGAGGGCAGTCTTTACAGAGAGTTGAAACAGACTGATAGCTCATGGGATGTACATTCATCTTGCTTTTGCTTCTGCAAAACAGGTTTGGCAGGATCTTCATATTGTTTCAAAAACCTGCCAAATGTGTTTGAACAGAGGTGGCAGTGGCACAAAAGAAATATGTCTGGATAGAATGGGTGGCATTGCCTCTTTCTCAGACTACTTTCAACTCTCTTTTAAAAGTATTGTCTGCCTTTAGCCTAGGTCTTTCAGACAAAGGGTCTAAAAAAATCTATTGTAGGGGCAGTCATTCATAGACCTTGTTCTATTTCCTTTTCCAGACATTTATTTTCACTGGAAAAGACACTGTAAATATTCACAAATTAATAAAGAGTCCAGTAAGGACCCTTTTTTTGCAGGTCTAGTTTTTGCTAATCCAGAAAGAACTTCATTCATTTGTTCTTTGCCAAGGTAGGGCTGACCCATCCATGAGGACAAGCCAACCTAATTCTATTGAATCTTATAAACACTGCAACAAATGCCTACTGTATCATCATTCATGCTCATCCATGCTCATCCCCCCTCATAGGGGGATGGTCAGGCTATGGATCCACTGGAAGGCATGTCGGGGGAGGACAAGGCAGTAGTTATTGGTGGCAACAGTGCCACCAATATCCTATTTACCCAGCCTTGACATGCCCCCTTGTGTACACTCCGACTCGCACTAGCCAAAGATCTGGTGCAGATCCAAGTAGACAGATTGTGGCCCATGGTGCAGCAGAGTAGGTAAGTAAGAATTTTGTTTACTCACCTCTCTGTCATGTCATAGTCCTTGGCCAGCTCACAGGATGCAGCAGAGGCTGTGACAGCACCGCTGCCCCCTGCAGACCAGCTGAGAATAGGATTGGGCTATAAGGGCCAATTCACATGCATTGTTCCCATGATTGGTGGCATTTATTTTCTGTTCCAATACAATCTTGCCTGTTGCAAAGGTGGCATTTTAATAACTCACCATGAGTTTGCAGCCATCTGTCTCTGTCCTTTTTTTATATGTTGGTTGATTTGTATCACATCAGATGAGTCTTCCTATAAGAGTGGAATGATACTCTATTCTTGACTCAGGACTACTGCAGAAATGGCAGCCCTTTTCAAGTTTCCCCCATTGTCCTCTGTAACATTTAGATGTACTTACTCTTATTGTACTGGCATCACATTTCCCAGCTTCTGTTATACATATTTGCTGGCATTGGTAGGGGCAGAAAAATGTAGAAATAATGATTTCACAATATCATAAGGAGTGCCAGCGAGGAAGGGGGAGAACGTAACATGGGGCATTTTCAGTGGCAACCCTATATTGAACTTACCTTTGCCGGCGCTTACTTTGGTGTGGGGAGGCCGGCGCGCATCCTTGTGCCAGCCTCCCCAACTCCCATGGCAGCATGAACATGCTTTATGGCACATCTGCGTCACCTAAAAGCTGGCGCAAGGGACTTGCACTGATTAAGCGCAATTTAGGATTGCGCTCACAATTGCTTTAGTAAGATTTTTTTAAAAAAATAATATGGTTTGCATTACCTACCTCACAGATCTCAGGACAACGTTTTTCTCCTCCTTGCTTCCTAGACAAGGGATGCCAGAGATTGAACTAAGGCTTTTATGTATGCAAAGCATGTCCTTTACTACTAAGCTATGACTCCACCTGCAATTACGAAGCTATAGACTGGGACTGGAAAGGAAAGCAATGGACCACAAGCAGAGTGGCAATGTGAATTGGCCCTTACCATTTGCTAAAGCCCAAGTGGTCCAGATGCACCTTCTCTGTGGGTTGCAGCTTCCATTCCTTTGCTACCGATGGCCCTGAATTGACAGAAAAACAAATGCCACTTATTTAGATATTGAGGTTTACTGGTTAAGTGATTAAATAAGAATCATTTGTATGATTAAATGCTGGAAAGTAAAGTGCTTTCCCCATGAACCTATAGTGCAGATCTCATTACCCAGAAGCATTGCATATTAGTTGAAGCAAATTAACATTCAAACACTTTCTGGAGTGGCTGCTAATCACAAGCTGTTAATTACTGTCATTAGGTTAGACTGCTGAGGAGACTAACCAAGGAATCATTCTCATGATCTTGGTATTTGAAAGTGATCTTCACCAATAATAAAAACACATGTCAGACGTACAGAAACTGCAGATTGCCGAACCTGCTGATGCAGTCGAAAATTCCGCTGACTGTAAGTAGTGTAGTGATGGATGCATTCTTGACACAGTTTCAGTGTTTGGACTTAGGAACTAATGAGTATCAACGTCCTAGCAAGGGAATATGCAAAGATGAAGGAGCTCTTTGTATCCTTAATTAAGGAAAGTAGGAGCACAGCCTGTTCACAGTTAAGTGACTGTACATAATAATCATGTATTTATGTAAGGGACTGTTATGCTATATTACTGTGGTGGCAATTAAGCTTTCACAAAGCAGTGTTAATAAGGAATGTACTTAAATATATATATTTTTAAAAAGCACCTAATTGCCCTGCAGATTAATTGTGAGGGGGAAAAACATTTTGAAAATGTTTACAGTATTCAGATTTTGGATCTCAAAAATGGTCAGATCTTATTCACTCCAGTGGGCCCTGTATAGACTGCTTTTAGGATTAGGCCAGAAGAGAGAATTTACACTTATATAACTTTATCATATGTAAAGTTCCACTGATATAAAGGTGCTGCCTGTAATTCCCAACATACAGTGGAACTGTTAAATGATCAGGCTATAAGATGTCCATTGAAAACCTTGTATGAAGGACATGGTTGCAGACAAAGGAAGAAACAAAGGAACTACACTGGGAAAAGAAAATCCATAGCTTCACATAATACACTGATGAGATCTACGTTTCCTGGAAACAGCAAATAAGGAGACTTTGGGAATGGGCCACGCAAGAAAAGACATGGAAAACGTCATCTCAGTGTGCCAAAGCAGTGGAAAAGACGTTATCATTGCCAAGCATTGTTAGGGAAGGGGTTATTTTTAAAAAATGAGAATGTGCCCTATAAGTCCTGTTCAGACAACAAGGGTCACTCCTTGCATTGACAATGAACATACATCCAGCAGTAGGCACCAGGCTCCATCCCAAACTCTAAGTATGTAAACATGGCTCTGCAATGTACCTACACGCATAAGCTTGTATTAGGTGTGCAAGAAGGATCAGGGAGGAGGTACAGCCTGCCATCTTCTAGCATTTAGTGCACACAGAAGATGAGAACTTGATGGCTGAAAAGGGGTAGAATGACATTAAGGCAAACATACAGGGAGCCCCCATTTGATATACAGGCGTGCGCTGCTTAACAACCGTTTGCTTAACAATGGATTGAACATAAGAACATAAGAACAGCCCCACTGGATCAGGCCATAGGCCCATCTAGTCCAGCTTCCTGTGTCTCACAGCGGCCCACCAAATGGCCCAGGGAGCACACCAGATAACAAGAGACCTCATCCTGGTGCCCTCCCTTGCATCTGGCATTCTGACATAACCCATTTCTAAAATCAGGAGGTTGCGCATACACATCATGGCTTGTACCCCATAATGAATTTTTCCTCCAGAAACTCGTCCAATCCCGTTTTAAAGGCGTCTAGGCTAGACGGCAGCACCACATCCTGTGGCAAGGAGTTCCACAGACCGACCACACGCTGAGTAAAGAAATATTTTCTTTTGTCTGTCCTAACCCGCCCAACACTCAATTTTAGTGGATGTCCCCTGGTTCTGGTATTATGTGAGAGTGTAAAGAGCATCTCCCTATCCACTCTGTCCATCCCCTGCATAATTTTGTATGTCTCAATCATGTCCCTCCTCAGGCGTCTCTTTTCTAGGCTGAAGAGGCCCAAACGCCGTAGCCTTTCCTCATAAGGAAGGTGCCCCAGCCCCGTAATCATCTTAGTCGCTCTCTTTTGCACCTTTTCCATTTCCACTATGTCTTTTTTAAGATGCGGCCACCAGAACTGGACACAATACTCCAGGTGTGGCCTTACCATCGATTTGTACAACGGCATTATAATACTAGCCGTTTTGTTCTCAATACCCTTCCTAATGATCCCAAGCATAGAATTGGCCTTCTTCACTGCCGCCGCACATTGGGTCGACACTTTCATCGACCTGTCCACCACCACCCCAAGATCTCTCTCCTGATCTGTCACAGACAGCTCAGAACCCATCAGCCTATATCTAAAGTTTTGATTTTTTTGCCCCAATGTGCATGACTTTACACTTACTGACATTGAAGCGCATCTGCCATTTTGCTGCCCATTCTGCCAGTCTGGAGAGATCCTTCTGGAGCTCCTCACAATCACTTCTGGTCTTTACTACACGGAAAGGTTTGGTGTCGTCTGCAAACTTAGCCACTTCACTGCTCAACCCCGTCTCCAGGTCATTTATGAAGAGGTTGAAAAGCACCGGTCCCAGGACAGATCCTTGGGGCACACCGCTTTTCACCTCTCTCCATTGTGAAAATTGCCCATTGACACCCACTCTCTGCTTCCTGGCCTCCAACCAGTTCTCAATCCATGAGAGGACCTGTCCTCTAATTCCCTGATTGTGGAGTTTTTTCAGTAGCCTTTGGTGAGGGACCGTGTCAAACGCCTTCTGAAAGTCCAGATATATAATGTCCACGGGTTCTCCCGCATCCACATGCCTGTTGACCTTTTCAAAGAATTCTATAAGGTTTGTGAGGCAAGACTTACCCTTACAGAAGCCATGCTGACTCTCCCTCAGCAAGGCCTGTTCATCTATGTGTTTTGAGATCCTATCTTTGATGAGGCATTCCACCATCTTACCCGGTATGGATGTTAGTCTGACCGGCCTATAGTTTCCCGGGTCCCCCCTCTTTCCCTTTTTAAAAATAGGCGTGACATTTGCTATCCTCCAATCTTCTGGCACCGTGGCCGTTTTGAGGGACAAGTTGCATACCTTAGTCAAGAGATCTGCAACTTCATTCTTCAATTCCTTAATAACCCTTGGGTGGATGCCATCAGGGCCCGGTGACTTATTGATCTTTAATTTATCAATGAGGTCTGAAACATCTTCTCTTTTAACCTCTATCTGACTTAACTCCTCGGTTAGGAGGGGCCGTTCGGGCAGCGGTATCTGCCTGAGGTCTTCTGCCGTGAAGACAGATGCAAAGAACTCATTTAATTTCTCTGCCATCTCTAAGTCTCCTTTTATCTCCCCTTTCCCTCCCTCACCATCCAGAGGGCCAACTGCTTCTCTGGCGGGTTTCCTGCTTCTAACATATTTGAAGAAGCTTTTATTATTTCCCTTAATGTTGCTGGCCATGCGTTCCTCATAGTCTCTCTTGGCCTCCAGTATCACCTTCTTACATTTCTTTTGCCACAGTTTATGTTCCTTTTTATTCTCCTCATTAGGGCAAGACTTCCATTTACGGAAGGAAGCTTCCTTGCCCTTCACAGCCTCTCTAACTTGGCTGGTTAGCCATGCGGGCACCCTCCTGGATTTAGTGGAACCCTTCTTTCTTTGCGGTATACACCTCTGCTGGGCCTCTATTACTGTTGTTTTAAGCAGCCTCCATGCACTCTGGAGAGATTGGACTCTTTTTACCCTCCCTTTCAACCTCCTTCTAACCAGCCTCCTCATTTGAGGGAAGTCCGCCCGTCGGAAGTCAAGGGTTTTTGTTAGAGATTTGCCCGGTATTCTTCCCCCAACGTGCACGTCAAAACGGATCGCAGCATGATCACTGTTCCCCAATGGCTCAGTAAAGTTTACATCTCTAACCAGGTCCTGCGTACCGCACAAAATTAAATCCAGAGTCACCTGTCCTCTGGTGGGCTCCGTGACTAGCTGATCTAAGCCACAGTCATTTAGCACATCAAGAAATCCGGTTTCCTTATCGTGACCAGAACACAAATTGACCCAGTCAATATGAGGATAATTGAAGTCCCCCATGATTACAACGCTGTCCCTCCTTGTCACCTCCCTGATCTGTTTCCTCATTTCAAGGTCCCCATCAGATTTCTGGTCTGGAGGACCATCAGATTTCTGGTCTGGAGGATTGCATATATGATGGTGGTCAAAGCACAATAAAGATGCTCTTAATGAGACAATTGCATCTCCCATAGCCTGCAGCAGTGTGTCTGTTTACACAACAGAGAGGCTCTTAATGCAAAGAAGAGGCAATCTATCTCCAGTAGCCTGTGCAGCCAGCTAGTGTCTGGCAGGGAGCGTCTATTTACGCAACAAAGGCAATAGAACATCCAATGGACTGAATGTTCACTTAATGACCTAATTACCTAACAGTAGGGATCGGAGAACATATCCCCATTGTTAAGTGACACACATCTGTACCTGCCCTGCTTCAGCAGCTGAATGCTTGTTATCACTAAAATGAAGGTAGAAAGAGGCAGAACTCACCCTAGAGCAGAAAATTGGTACATGCGTACCTGCAACCGATTGAAAGTATAACTATATGCAACCTAGACAAATCATTTCAAAGAGGGGAGGATAACAGAGATTTATAACACTGCAAAAAAACTGTGGAAGACAAATAGAGCAGTTATTTATTCTTTTCTGGAGTCTCTACTTCCCTGAACATTAACAATGATCTAATGCAGGGGTGCCCAAACCCCGGCCCTGGGGCCACTTGCAGCCCTCGAAGACTCCCAATCCGGCCCTCAGGGAGCCCCCCAGTCTCCAATGAGCCTCTGGCCCTCCGGAGACTTGCTGGAGCCCGTGCTGGCCTGATACAACTGCTCTCAGCATGACGGCCAACTCTTCGACCTCTCACATGAGCTGTGGGACAAGAGCTCCTTCCACTGCTTGCTGTTTCACATCTGTGATGCAGCAGTGGCAGCAAAGGAAAGGTTGGCCTTGCTTTGTGCAAGGCCTTTTATAGGCCTTGAGCTATTGCAAGACCTTCATTCATTCATATAAGTTCCATCTCTAATAAATTCATTTATGTAAATTTATTCAAATTTGAAATGTAGATTAATTCTTTTTTTTTTTTTCCTGGCCCCCAACACAGTATCAGAGAGATGATGTTGCCTTCCTGCCAAAAAGTTTGGACACCCCTGATCTAATGAAACTGGTTTTATATATTTAAATATTCCAAGGAAGAGGACAAGCTTACAAAGCTTAAAATACATAAAAGCCCTTAAAATGAATGACAGTAGTTTCTGGACAAATGTAAGAACTTCAAACAGTGCATTTGAAAATATCATGACCACAGGATGTTGAGATCAGATGGATTTTGAAGATTTAGATGTTCTAAATATTGAGATTTAGAAGGATCAAGAATCAATGAAGGCTTAGAATCAATGAAGGATGAATCTATTGATGGCTATATGGCATAACAGCAATGAATGGAACCTCCATGACTCAGATTACAAGTGCTGGATTAAAATAGGAAATAGTTCTTTCATCTTGCTTTGCTTCCCTAAGGCATTTGAGTGGCCATTATAAGGAAGAGAATGCAGATCAGGTGCAAGAAGGTTGTTAACTCCTTTTTATTCCATCTTTCTCTGAAAGCATAGATCATTTTACATCCACATTTATTTTATTACATTTCTTATCATGTGAGGATGTCTTGCTTCTGCCACGCTAGAGGTTTCTTTCATGTCTAAAGTTGGAGGACGTATAATTCTATCACAAGATCTGTGTTTGTGTATCTGATATTTGGCAAACCTATTGTACATGACCAACTGCAAGCAGCTGTTCATGAGCTATTGTAGAAGAACCCACAAATCAGGTGTATTAGGAACTCTAACATCTAGAATCAAAGCCAAACTTTACCTTAATAAACAATAAACAAATAACCATTAAGTAACACTTCTATCACAGTAAAATGCAGATTTTCTGTTTTGGCGAGGTGTGTGGAATTGCAATATGACGTATTCATACTAAAGAGAAGAGGAGAATGGAGAATTCTACTAAATTTCTAGGTCATATATTGCAAATGGAACTAAGAGATGGCAGAAGAGAAAAGAATCAGGGGGAAATGGGTGTCCAGACTGAATGCAGGAACTCCTTTGCCACCCAGAGTTTGGTGTCAGTTCTTGAAGGATCAGCACATGGGTTAGGCTGCGATTCAGGGTCCATCTGTGGAGGCTTGGCAAGAATGAAAGCTCTGCTCACAGTAAAGATGCAAGAGCTCTCAGACTCAGAGCCATTGGAACAGAATCTGAGAAGGAAAAGGCGCTCTCAGAGCCAAAAGTACTGGAGCTCAGGTTTAGCTGGCAATGGAGCCTCCTAGGAGTTCATGTTTACATGCAAATACATGGAAGAGAGCTCTGGCACCATTCTATTTTTTAAGAAAGGTGACTTCAGAAGGGAAACATTTGGAATAAAATTGCTTTTTCTCTCAAATTGTACATTTGACCAATATGTTGTTAGCCTCTAAGACAGTGATTTTCAACCTTTTTCATCTCATAGCACACTGACGAAGTGCTCATATTGTCAAGGCACACCATCATTTTTTTGACAGTTGACAAGGCACACTGCATTGCTGAGTGGGGCTCACATCCCCCAATGGTCCTACTAACAGATGACTCTCCTCCAAACTCCTGCAGCACACCTCTGGACCATTCGTAGCACACTAATATGCTGTGGCACTGTGGTTGAAAACTGCTGCTCTAATTCAACAGAGAAAGGTACGGTTAGTAGCTATGCCACTGCATTTGGAAAATATTCACTCCACAGGAAGAATCCTATTTTGTGAGACTTTCTCAAAGAATGTGATTATCTCTTGTATTGTTCTGCATTGTAAGCCTTCCTAACGTGTCAACCATATACTCATTTACTTGGGGATAAGTCTCATTGAATTAAATGGGATTTACTTCTGAGCAGACGCACATATGCTTGTGATGATTGTTGAACTTAAGTTTAGTTCTTTTCTCTGAGAACTGGAATAATAACTCTCTTATCCTATTCTCCCACCATACAATAGCATACAACCATGCCAATGGAGCAGGTGTTGCATGCTTTGGTGGTGGTGAGGCAACCAGAAGGCCAATGAGAGGTAAGTAAAAAACTTTTAAACTTACCCATTGGTAGGCCTTCAGGCCACCTATGCAGCTGAGGAGAGGAAGAGGCGTTGGGACAGGCTGGAAAATGGGGGATAGGATCCAAATGTACTTTTGCCAGCGAAATTCACTTCCTCCAGCCTGCTCTTCACCTCCTACCCTCTCCCAAACTTCCCTGAACCAACCCATGCCCTGCCCACAGTCTGCCCCCACTGCCACCTCACCTGGGCTAGCAGAGCATCTGAGCAAGTTTGGCATGTGCATGGCCATTCCTACCAGCAGCTATTCCTACTGTGTGCAATGGTGGCATGGCTTAATTACAGCCACAATAGGGCCTATGGCATTGGATTGTGAGGAACACTGCCATAGGTCATTGATAGGACTGGGCTATAAGAAAATACGTACTTTTGACGTATTTCAGTGAAACAGAATCAGAAGATAATAAGCTATATCTGAAGATTTCCTTCTTCCAGAAATCTGTAGGAATACCTAAGAATTCCTTACTCTTTCATTTGGAAAAAGGAAATTTAGGATATCACCCATTGTCAGGATGACGTGACATTGAATTTGAAATGTTTTAGATAACACAGGCCTACAAAATTGAGGGTCAGAAAAGTTTTTCCCAAACTTTATGGTGGTTTGATGTGAATTTGGGATGCCGATTCCAAAAATGGCATCCGTTTTGCCCTATCACGTCTAGTTTTGGAGATATGGCATAGTTTCATTAGTGAATGGTTCAAGCAGCTTCCTCATGAGGAACCATGGTGTAGGCTTCCTCATGAGGAAGCTGTTTGAACCCTTCACTAAAGAGGCTATACTATATCTCCAAATTAGACGTGATAGGGCAAAACAGATGCCATTTTTGGAATCGGCACCCCAAATATACCCAGGAATTGGTGTAAGAAAGCAAAATGTGTGTTGGCTTGTGTAATTTATAGTATGTGTGTCTCTGGCATAATTACTAAGACTGGTAAGTCTGGATGATAGTATTTACCTGTCTTACTTGTTTTTCCTCTTGGGCCTTGGAACATGATTGGATAAATTAATTGATAATTTTTAATTGCATTAGCCATAGACTATTCTACAGAGCAAATATTGATTCACAATTAATTTAATGGTGGCCAGAGCTTTCTGTTAACCCCTCAGGATGTAGATCAGAGTGTAGCTGCTATTTGCACCTACAGACTGAAAGATGCAAGACTGGTTCACACGTATATTCATCATTTGATGAACACAGTATAAATTGGTGATTTATATGTGTGAATAAGCCATCATAGCTTGAACACCACAGACAGAACTTTCTTCTCAAGCACAGTACTTTTTAAATGAGGCAGTTCCTACATCCAGCTCTGTGTCTTCAAGGGTCAAGCACTCCAAGTGATAAGAACCAATGAAATGATGTACAAATATGCAAATGTGCACTGGACCATGGAATAGAAAGATCTTCAAGTGGGTCAAACATATGTGAAAAACATTCACTCTCTTTTTAAATGACACACTTTTACTTTGCACAAACAAGATTTTTGAGATCAGTGGAATGTCACTCAATTACACTTGTACCCCATTTCATCCAGGCTTCTCCTGCTGTGAAAAATTCTGGGGTGACGGGTAACATGTCCAGGGAATAGCATAGAATTTTCCTCGTGTACTCAAATGACTTTATTTATTGCCCATCATGGGAAGAGATGAAAGCAGAGCCGCTTCTTGCATCACTGGGATGCTGGGATCACTGCAATTCTCTTCCCAATTCTTTGTCACTTCTGTCATCAACTCCATTCTGGGAGCAATTACTATGTAATTGGCTTTCAGGCAGATGATGATGGTGTTCAAATGGCTACACCACTTACCAAGCATTAAGTGCATGGATTGATCCCAGTGCATATGCTCTATTTCTTTCTTCATGTTCCTGTTAAATTTCAGATTCCAAATGATAAGGTAATCTTTTTCATAAACCCGGCCTAAAGATGTGTCTGGTAATTCACAGAGTTGGCAGGGTACATGTCCAGATGCATCAAAGAAAGCAGAACTGGAAAACTGATGAGGCATGTCCATGGTTTGTACTAACATTAATACATATTCCACAGTCATTCTGAGAACAGCCATCTTGGTGTTTTGTACCAAGGAAGTAAAGTGCTAACCATCACATATGTTTTTGTTGATAAATGCGTGTAGGTTTACAGGGCAGAGATGTTGTGTATATTCATGATCAGCACCACATTTTGGTCTTGTTTACACAGGCAGGAAATCACAACTACAGTAATTGAGCCATTCTCCCTTGAAGAGTACCTGGATAGCACTTAGTGGGTGGTTACTGTGCATCCTTACGTGCTTGCTTTCGACAGACAGAACTTTCCAACAAATCTGTCCACCAGCTGTATGTAGTATTATCACTTCATAGTGGGTTCTTTCTTTCTTTCTTTCTTTCTTTCTTTCTTTCTTTCTTTCTTTCTTTCTTTCTTTCTTTCTTTCTTTCTTTCTTTCTTTCTTTCTTTCTTTCTTTCTTTCTTTCTTTCTTTCTTTCTTTCTTTCTTTCTTTCTTTCTTTCTTTCTTTCTTTCTTTCTTTCTTTCTACCAGTTAGCTCTAGGGAAAGCAAACATAAGAAGCTGTAGCTGAGAACTGCTGCAGCATGGTGGTGAAGTGACTGAGCTATGAATCCAGAAGGCCCTGGTTTGAATCTCACCTTTGCCATAAACTCAGTCGTTGGCCTCACATGCATCAGCCTCAGCAGCAATATGGGAGTAATAATACCTACTGCACAAGATTATTGCAAGGATTACAACCCAATAATACATGTGAGGTGCTTTGAACACTCAAACACGCTATACAAATGTTGACTGATGACCCAATCTTATCCCAGCTATGCACTGGCATATTGAGTGTTGCAGTGGTGAAAACCACTTTACAGCAGTCACAAAACAGCCTGTGCCAATGTGCTTCTAGGCTACTGGCAGGGGGGTCAGAGGGGCTCCTGCATGCCAGTGAATGGCTGAAGACTAGCCCAAGCAAATAAGGTTGCAGAGGGGCTTGACTGGGGCAGAGGGAGGGCAGAATGGAGGAGGGGTGGGCAGAATGGGACAGTGAGGAGGACGGATCAGGCCCAGGAGGGGGGCAGATTTGGCAGTGGCAGTGCATGCCAAATCCTGACCCTCTTTCTGGACCTGATCCTCCTTCCCAGGTCAACACATTTGTGTCAGCAATCGAGCTGACACAGGTATAAGTTAACCAATAGCTACCTAGGCTCACCCATTGAACCCTGAAGAGACCTCCAGAAGCCAAAAATCCTCTTGGGATTCAGCATAGCCTACACTGGAACCACTGCATTGTCATATTTAATTAGGATTGGGCTGAAATTTCATCATGACTTCCATTAAAGGGAACTTTGTGGCATTAAATGCATTGTGTAAGTGTGTTTGTCTATACAACCACTAAAATGAATGGAGAGTTGAATCTGGAGGTTGAGCCATCATCTTGCCTGAAAAAGCTAGGTGACTTAGCTAAGCTCCAAGTTAAGCTAAGCTAAGTCACCTTGGATGGGTGACCGGAAACTGTTGGCTAAAGAAGAAGGAATGTGGACTTGCAAGAAATGGATATAAGTAAGTAATGGATATGAGAAATGGATGTAAGTAAGTGTAAAGTCATGCACATTGGAACAGTGGCGTCGCTAGGGGGATACGGGCTGCACTGGGTGATGCGCCAGGGGGGTGACACACCCTGGGGGTGACACGCTAACTTCGCGGTTTCAGGAGCTACCCCATCATGCCATACACTGTTGGATGTGGAATGTCCAGCAGAACACAATGCAAAAAACAGAATTGAAATAGTTCCTTTCCTTCAAAAGTTATGGCCAAAAAACGGAAGGAAAAAATGCATGGAGTCCTATGGAAAGTGAGCCATATTGTGCGTTTACTCGCGAGTAGGCGTACTTGCCATAGTCCATCAGAAAGGGCAGGCTGAGAGGAATCCAACGACACCAGAATGGTAGCGATCCAATGAATGCAGCCCCCAAAAACACCCAAGGAGGAGGTCCCTGCCTCCCAACTGCCCTATTGAGCCCTATGGAAAGCAAAGCAGCCTCATAGTCGCAGTTACTTGTGAGTAGGCAGTGCCTTGGGTGGTGGTCAGGATAGGCAAAGGGGAATGTGAGGACACCAGAAGGGTCCCGATCTGATGGAACTGCTCCAGAAGGCAGCTCCAGAAGGCAGCCCCCCCCCCCAAGGACCAAAAAGTGGCTTAAGCTGGTAAGAGGTAGTTTTCTATTTTGCACTTGCAAAGCCAGGTGGGTCTTTATCTTGATATGCTTGAAATAGAAGAACTTTAAACTGGGCACAGGGAGGGCTGAAGATCTCACTGATTCTTTTTTTTGGGAGGGGTGTTACTGCAGGCAGACTACAGAGTAAGCTCCATTGACCACTATGGGACTTACTTCTGAGTAGACATGCATAGGATTGGGCTCACAGGCTGCAATTCTACCCACACTTTCCTGAGAGTAAGCCTCATTGACCACTATGGAACTTACTTCTGAGTAGACATGCATGGGCTGATTGCCAGATGCAGGGGAGGGCACTGGGATGCAGGTTGTGTCTGTTGTCTTGTGTGCTCCTGGGGCATTTGGTGGGCCACTGTGAGATACAGGAAGCCGGACTAGATGGGCCTTTGGCCTGATCCAGCAGGGCTCTTCTTATGTTCTTATGATAACAATCTGACAACCAGCCTGAGGCATGCTTTGCAGCTGCCTATGGAAGCTTGGCATGCACAAGAGCTGTGTACCCAGGATGCCAATTGCACCAGAAAGGGAAACATCTGGGGAAACATCTGGGGAAACATCTCTCATAGAATAACACTTGTAAAGACCCCTTTTGGAAAAAAAAGGGGGGGTCTATGGTCAGCCTGCCTATGTAAACCTGTTTGAGCCTATGAGACTCGCATCTACATCTGGCAGATAGATAGATAGATAGATAGATAGATAGATAGATAGATAGATAGATAGATAGATAGATAGATAGATAGAGGGAGGGAGGGAGGGAGGGAGGGAGGGAGAGAGGGAGAGAGGGATTTGGGACCCTGATTACATCATCAGCCTAGATTCTCAGCTTTCATTTTCAGAAGCAAATTTCTTGCCATCATTGCTGTGTTGTAAAAATATCACCACAAGTCGGTCACAAATCTTTTTTTGAGTCAGATTCCTCAAGTAAGCTGCATTTTAAGAGCAACTCTGGAAGCTCAAAACACCCTCTTGCTTGTTTTGCAAACAACCCTAGCCGTTATAACTTTGCTATACGTGTAAATGGAGGCATTCATATCTGAGTGAGGAAGCTCATTTGGGAGTGAGGAAAGGAGTGAGAGCTCCTTCCCATCCATCCTTCCTCATATCTGACAACCCCAGTCTTTGATGCATCCCTCACACAGACTGGCATTTTTGTTTCAATCTGACATGTTAGAAATCATAGTACATAGTGGGCCCCCATATCTGCAGGGATTCTCTCCCCCCCCCACCTTGCAGATAAGGAAACCAAGGACACAGGGGAACACTATATAGATCGCGGCCCATCTAGCTTAATAATGTCTGCTGTAATTAGTGACGGTGCTCCAGTGGTCCAGAGGGCCAACCCTACCTGGAGACATCATAGATTGATCCTGGCATCTTCTCATGCAAGACACCTTGGGCTGTCACACTGAGCCACAGCCCTCCCCCCGCCACATGGTGTGGTTGCACTTTTTCCCACCAGAAACCTACTTCATTTTGAATATTGCATTTAGCATTATTGACCTGCTATCATTTCCCTTACCTGATCATTTTCTGCATTATTCTTTTTCACTATTCCGGTCAAAATACTTCTACAATTTGGTATCGTTCCATATTACAGATTGAGTAGCCAAAGTGTGGGGCACCTTTCCCAGGCTGCACTACATGCCTGTAGCACCAAGCAAGTGATATCTGATGGCTGAATCTGTACTTATCTTAGCAATTGTGTGCTGTTGCAATGTTTATCCCTGCTCGAGTTGCCTGGCTATTGCAAAAGCTACTTGAAATGATTCATGGGTCTGACAGATGTCTGGTGCAGCTGGATGTGTCCTTGATTATCCCAAAAGTCTGGACAGCACTGTCATTCACCATTGCCCAAATTATCTCTGTATTGACTGCGGAACCCTCTGTGACAGTACTGTAATGGCTAATTACCCAGGATACCTTTGGTACTTACTTTCTAATGGTCTAAAAGGGTGGGGGGGGGGAATAGCCTAGAAAAAAAAATAGAGAAAAAACACACCAATAAAACTCTCACCCTGTTTCTTTTGAAAAAGAATAGATGCCGTTGTGGTCTTTTCAAAAATGTACTGTGTATGCATATCAGATCCAAGGACCTCCTTTTTAAAAGAGATAGATTTCCAGTGCAATAGATAAGGAAGAAATAAAATATGAAGAATCCTGACATTGATATATTGTGGACAATAGAAGGAGCTATTAGCTGGGAGAGTATTGTATGTATAACATACTTGAAATAAAAGCATGATGGACAGCCATTTGCCTGTTTCATATATTGCAGCAGGCTGGGGGGAAGGAGGACGGGAGGAGAAAAGAAAGGAATTCATACTGTTTGGCAAACAATGTGAGAGAACAAGGAGAGGGGGAAAAGAGAAGGTGGTACTGGGTTTCTAAACATTTGTATCTTTTAAAGATTTAAAGTTAGAAGAGAAGGCTCCAATGCAGAGATTTCATTTTTTCCCCACAATGATATAAATTAGTAGATTTTGACAAATGTAGTTTCAATGAAGTAGATCCGTATTAGGAAGAAAGGTGAAGAAAGAGAGGGTACCAAATCCCATTTTGACTTTTAGTGAAGATGATGAGTTCCCAGGAGAGCAGAGGAGGCAGAGTTAAGAGCAGCCTTTTGCACAAAGAATACAGTAATTTGCCACATCCTGTCCAGGATGTGTTCGAATGTCATTCCTGCCTTAATTACCTAGACTAACAAAGCTACTCTCTATTATACTGGGCTACCTCTATCATGGCTTCTCAGCTCCAAGCTAGAGCAAAGTTTCCATTTCTCCACCATCCCTGGCCCCTGAACAAAATATGGTGAAAGAAGAAGCCCCTGCTTGTGGTGCGACAGAGGCTGAAGCTGTTGCCATGATGGAAGGCATCAGGTCAAGGTGGAAAATGGAATGACAGGGGATCCCAGATAGTCTGGAAGGGCACTGAGCAAAAAAAAAAAGAAAAAAAAAATGCATGTTACCTGATCATTGCTGAGTGGAGTAGGAGTGTTTGTAAGAAAGGATTGCTTTAAATGCATATGTGTTAATTACATCTTTAATGACTTACAGTGCAATCCTATGCATGATTATTCAGGAGTATTCAATGGAATTTACTTCCATGTAAATGTGCATAGGATTGTGGCCTTAGGGCCCAATCCTATCCAACTTTCCAGCACCTGTGCAGCCACAATGCAGCCCCGAGGTAAGGGAACAAATGTTCCCATACCTTGAGGAGGCCTCCCCACCACAGGATGCAGCACATGCCCCATGGACATGGCTGAATCAGCACTGGAAAATTGGATCGAATTGGGCCCTTAAATAAACTAAGGCCCAAATCCTAACCAACTTTCCAGCACTGACATAGCTGTGCCAATGGGGCATTTGTTCCCTTACCTTGGAGCTGCACTGCCCTTACTTCGTTGCTGGAAAGTTGGCCCCTAAGGGTCCAATCCTATTCAACTTTCCAGTGCGGATGCATTTTCAACACAGCTCCAAGGTAAGGAAACAAATGTTTCCTGGCATCTTCTGCATGGAAACAAATGTTTCCTTACCTTGAGGAGACCTCCATGACTGTCTCCCCCACTGCAGGATGCAGAGCACACCCCATTGGCACTGCTGCATCGGTGTTGGAATGGTTGGCTAGGATTGGGCCCTAAGAAGCTGCCAATTATGCTGACCATGTTATAATTTTGGTTGGATTCCAAATTGAAAACATCACATTTAGACTTCAAATTTCCTTACTCATGACCCTCCTATAGCTGGTGGGGAAGCAAGGCAAATTCAATCACGACTTTTGTTAAAGGAAAGTTTATATCTGGTATTGAATGCATTGGGTAATTGGCTGTTAGAAGGCTGGCAAATAAAATGTGCAAGTTGCTTTAATGGCTTTCTAAATCTGAGACTGAAGCTAGGCATTTTTGAGCTTCCCTTACAAACACCTTAGGCACAATTCACTAGGAATTCTACAGCACACGTCCCATTGAGATGAATGGGAGCTACAGAAGAGCAGGATTCACCATTCCACGCTGCTCCCATTCATTTCTTGTGAAAAGAACCTTATGGTGGATTGCACTCTTTATCCATTTACAATTGACGGGCAGCCCAATCCTAAGGTTCCCGGTGCCTGCTGGTGTAGTTGCACCAAAGCAGCTACTGCTGTATCCAGTGGGCTCTGGGAAGCCACAAGGAGTCTCCTCAGGGAAAGCCCAAAGCCCGGCAATGGGACTTCTCAAGTCTGTGCGGGCTATTTTGCTCTTCAGCCCAACACAGAGTTCAGGATACAGTGCAGCAGCAGTCCCACCCCCCTCCCACCCCTGCTCCTACCCCACCCCACTCTCATTCCACCCCCCTGCTGCCCCCCAGAGGGCACATTGCCACCTGGGGTTCCACTTACCCCCGGCAGTGGCACGTCATTGTCCTGCTGGTGCTGGGCCTGTCGCAGGCCCAGCACTACTCTCCTGGTGCTGTTAACTTGCTTTACAGCATGTTTATGGCACCCAGTGACGGCACTAGGGCTCCATGCTGGCACTGGGAGGGTTCAGGATTGGGCCCTACAAGCCTATCATAAGAATGTCTCCCACTTTCTAAGCAGTGTTGCTATAACTTCAGGGCAAAACTTGGTGTTTCTTTTTGTTACCTAAAATATATATAAGGAACTAAAATAAAATAAGACTCTAGATACTAGATTTGCCAGGGGGAAAGTTATCAGATTGAGGTTCTGGACATAAATAATGTATTTGTAAGCAATGTGCCAAATTATAGACCATGAATTTAGGCTGCCACTTAGGAGAAGAAGTATGGATAATTTGATCCCTGGGTGCTGTACACATGTCTGAGCAAATAATTCATGAAAAAATAATATATTGCAAGCAGTTTATTCTTTAAATCTGCATGCCCCTTGAAATTAAATGTATAGTATCTTGTAAAAATATATATTAAAGTGCAACATGCTGCAGGTTAGAGTTGAAATTGGACTCCTGGTGATTCATGGGGTGAGCTCATGGGGTGAGCTTATTCTGATTTATGTTGTGAGCAGGTACTGGTTCAGGTTGACGGAGCTTATAGTGAAGTGACCTTGTTATTGTGACTTTTCTCAGATTTTCAACCCATGTCCTGCAATAGGACTGTTTTTTGGAATTTTGTAAAGAGGTATACTCAAACATGGATATCCATAGAGATCTGGATACATAGTGGAGTATTCACACAACTACTTCATCTCTCAACAACTGACCTTGAAAACCAGGGCTGGCCTATTCCTGAGGCCAACTGAAGTTGTCACTTCAGGCAGCAGAGTGGTGGAGGTGCTCATTTTTGCCTACTTGCCTCCACAACTCCTCCCTTCTCTTTCCACTCCTTGGCTTGGAAAAAGGAGAGAGAGGAAATGTGGACAGGAGGGGAGTGGTGCGATAAGATACTAGAGAATAGAAAGAGCAGAGGTTGGTATATCGTTGGGTAAGAAGGGGCAGCATTTGGCATGCCACCTCAGGTGCCAAGGGATCTTGGGCTGGCCTGTTGAAAACCGTGGTCCCTAGATTGGGTGCAATTGACCTGGTTTTTAAATTCACTCACAGCCCAATCTTATTGGACTTTCGTGCTAGGGGAATAAGTGTTCTGTCCACACTAACTGCTGTCAATATGCTCCAGAAAGCACTTTCCAGCAATATGTGCAGTAGTGTGCTGCCAGGAAGGTAACTCAGCAGGAGAAGAGGGAGGAGGAGGTGGTGAAACTGCACAGGGAGGGAAATGTAATGGGGCAGACAGGCTGAGGAAGGGAATGGACCTGGCAGTGATGGCATGTGCCTGACCCTATCCCCCTTTTCCTGAAGACTCTCTATCCCATTTCTCTCCTCGTGCTAGCGATATTGCTAGTGTAGGTCTGAAGAGACCCATTGCGGCTTGAGAAGTTTACAGAGGTATAAGGAGCTATAGAGCACCAGTATAGCTCCCCCTGAAGGAGCAGGTCCGCAGCTTGGGGGTCCACCTGGACTCACAGCTGCTCCTGGATTCCCAGGTGGCGGCTGTGGCTAGGGGGGCCTTCGCTCAGCTTCGGCTGGTGTGCCAGCTGCGACTGTACTTGGATAGTGCAGACCTGGCCACAGTGATCCATGCCTCAGTGACATAGAGGTTAGATTACTGTAACATGCTCTATGTGGGGCTGCCCTTGAAGACGGTTCGGAAACTGCAACTAGTGCAGAATGCGGCGGCCCGTGTAGTTACTGGAGGTAGGCGGTTTGACCCAGTCAGTCCGCTTCTCCAGCGGCTGCATTGGCTGCCCATTTGTTTCTGGGCCCAATTCAAGGTGCTGGTTTTGACCTTTAAAGCCCTATACTGCTCTGGGCCAGGGTATCATAGAGATCGCCTACTCCCGTACAATCCGGCTCGTCCTCTTAGGTAATCAGAGAAGGCCTTTTTACAAGTGCCGCTGCCTAGGGAGGCACGTGGGGCGGCGGCAAGAAATAGGGCCTTCTCAGTAGTGGCACCAACACTATGGAATTCCCTTCCCCTTGACTTAAGAATGGCTCCCTCTCTTGAGACTTTTCGGTGAGGCATGAAAACCCTTCTGTTTAAATAAGCCTTCTGAGTTCTTTTAAACATCTTTCTAACATCTTTTATATTTTTTACAGGCCTGATTCTTTTATGATTTGCTGCTGCTCTATGCTCTTTTTACCGGACTAGTTTTTATCTGACTGCTGTTTTTATGATATGTGTTAATATGTTTTTATTTGTTTTAAATGATGTTTTTAATCTGTTTTAACCTGTTGTAAGCCGCCTTGAGTCCCTTCGGGGAGAAAGGCGGGGTAAACATAAAGTTATTATTATTATTATTATTATTATTATTATTATATTATTCCCTGGGGGCTGGGGATAAGAATAGGCCCTCAGTTTGGCTGTACTTGTCGTAAGAGGCGACTAAACAGCCACCGGGTAGATGGGACTCGTCAGCCTGGGAAGGCAGCTCATCTGAGAGAAGGAAAACTCTGATCCCAAACCTCCACTGCCTTGTGGCTACATCCAGTTATGGAAAAGGCTTCAGGAGTCAACCTCGAGGCAAAATCCGGAGCCGGAGTCCCTGAGGCAGTTCATGGCTGAACACAGTCATGTTCTGGCAACTCCTGCGACGCCGCTGGAACCAAGCGTATTGGCCTCTGCCTTTCCATTGGACCATTTCAGCGACGTGGAGAGGGGGGATTTGCTGCATGGGTAACAGCCTATCCTCCATACCTACTTTACCCAGGCTTCGCACACTGGAGAGGACACTCTGTTCCAGAACCACCATTCAGAGCGTGACACCATAGTCTTCTGAGACTGAAGGATGCCAACATTATTATTATTATTATTATTATTATCTGGCGTGGCTGCCCCAGTAGGGAGGGGAAAGGATAGGATTAGGCTCTATGTTTCTGAATATTTCCTGCAGTGACCACATGGAAATGCAATGTTACGTTGTATATAATTTCACCATATATATGCAAAATATTTTTGTTTATGGGTTTGTTCACAGACTAGGCACAAAGATAAGCTCCAGAAGAATGAAAAATCAAAGGAGATTGCAATTTGTTAAAGAAGTATATCAACATACCAAATTTGAAGTAATTAGACATTTGCTTGCTTTCAGTAGTTGGCCTGGTATGCAGTCTATGGCAGCCAGAACCTGCTGAGGACTAACAACAGAAAACTAGAAGTAGATATGGAAGTAGAACCTTCCATATCATCCGGGCACTGTTGTCACTCTTTGAGAAAGAAGAAAATCAAGGGAGCGCCTCTACTGAATTTACACATGTTCTCCTATCAGCACACTCTGACAATAAAAGGTAGGAACAGTATCATGTAAGAAGCTCATTTCTACTGTATCAGTATAGCAAGCAGACAGGGGCCACCACCAGCAGGATCTTCCCCTGCAAAAAAGCACTTCCTCACCCTGGTTTCAATCTTATTTTTTTGATCTCAATCTTGCAGCAACTCATTTGGGTCTTAGCCTTGCAATTGCTGCAAAGCCTCCTGCACTGTATATGTTGTGGTAAATGGTATGCCAAAAATGGCACTGTTCAAAAAATAATTTTGAAAGAAAAAAAAATTAAGAACAAGAAACATGCATAAGAGGACTTAAGTTTGAACAAAAAAAAAAAAAATCAGGAGTGGTTTGAAAATCTACCCCCTGAACAGGAGAGAATGCAACCACCTTAACAAAAAATAAAAACAAACAAACAAAAAAAACCCTCGTGCACAACCCATTTTTAACCAGGATGCATTTTTACAACAGTTTTTAAGATAGGGGTTAAAAAAAATGATCAAAAGTCATGAAATTTGCATTTTGAACAGTGTAAGGATAAACCTTTTCAGAATTAAGGGTCCATTCCTATTCAATTCTCCAGTGCTAGTGCAGGTGTGCCAGTGGGGTGTGTGCTGCATCCTGTGGTGGAGGGGCAGTCACTGGAGCCTTCTTAAGGTATGGGAATGTGTGGTCCCTTTCCATGGGGCTGTATTGTGGCTAGAGTGGAGCTAGAAAGTTGGATAGGATTGGGCCCTAAGTTGTTTTGACTGTCCACCAATGTAATGACATAAGAAAATGGGGCAGAGTTTTGTGTTTTGGGGGTTTCTAGCGCTGTAGTTTTTTGTTTATTTTAATAGCCCTCCCTCCAAACTGAAATGAAAGTTGCAATTTTGGCTTCTAATGTTAAGCCAGGGGCTAAACTTTGTCAGAAAGTCAAATTTAAAGCTATCAGGTCCAAATAAGCACCTGTAATTATTTTTTGAAGAACTTTGCCCCCTGTCTGCTGTTGCCACTTTCACTTCCTGCTCACTCACCCAGCTAATACAGGGTGGAGACAGGAGCAAGGTAATCCAGAGTACCTTCCTTCCCTCACCTTCAGTTTCAGCTGTTTGAAATAAACAGAATGGGCAGAGCATGCTATGAGTTCTCCCAGCAAGCTCTGCTCATCCTGATTATTTCAAACAGACAGGGAGGAGCAAGAAGGAGGAAGTGGTGCTGGAGTTGAAGGTAAGAGGCAGGAGACGTTGAAGACTGCAGCCTTCTCCTTCTTGCTGGATGGTCAAGAAGAAAAAGGGGGTGGCACAGAGTGGTCCTATTCCCATTGCTCATGAAAGTGAGTGCTCAGAACAGGATCACTCTTGCTGCAATCATTTGCAGCTGCAGCACTAAAGAGTTGAGTAGCCACTGCCCTGAACCTGTCATAGAGTTGGAAGGGACCTGCATCTAGTCCAACCACCTGCCTGTCGTAGTAAATCCTCTTAGAGCAGTGTTTCTCAGACTGTTGGTTGGGACCCACTAGGTGGGTCATGAGCCAATTTCAGGTCCCCATTCATTTCAATATTTTATTTATATTAGATGATGCTACCATGGTATGTGACTGCATTTGGGGAAATGTTACAGACCTATGCTTTTTACCAGCTACAATGTATATTCTTTTAATAATGATAGTCAAAGGAACTTACTCCTGGGTAAGTGTGGGTAGGATTGCTAAAAGTTTTCCTGCCTGATGATGCCATTTCCACTAGAGCAGTGGTTCTCACACATTTAGCACCAGGACCTGCTTCTTAGAATGAGAATCTGTCACAACCCACTGGAAGTGATGTCATGACTGGAAGTGACATCATCAAGCAGGAAAATTTTTAACAATCCTAGGCTGCAATCCTACCCACACTTACCCAGGAGTCAGTCCCATTTGTTAAAAGAATATACATAGTAGCTTGTTAAAAGTACAGGTCTGTAACATTTCCCCAAATGTAGTCACATTCCATGGTAGTATCAAGTCTAATATATTAAAAATAAAATATTGAAATGAATGGGGACCCACCTGAAATTGGCTCGCAACCCACCTAGTGAGTCCCGACTCACAGTTTGAGAAACACTGCACTAGAGCATCCTAGAGCATCTCCAGTAGGTATCTGTTGAGCCTCTCCTTGAAGATCTCCAGTGAAGGAGAATCCACCACCTCCCTTGGCAATCTGTTCCACGGCCGAATCGCCCTTAGCATCAGGAATTTCTTCCTGATAACCAACTGGAATCTTTTCTCTTGTAGTTTGTATCCATTGGATGTATCCTTTCAGAGGCAGCTGAGAACAAATTGGTCCCTTCTCCCATATGACAGCCTCTCAGCAAGTAAGAAGAGGATCGGAGAGCCAATGGAAGCAGTTGGGTGAGCAGCAGCCTTGGAGAGGGAAGTGGGCAGACATGGGCTGAGGCAACTGCTCCACTTGCCACTCTAAGTGGCCACTTCAGCCAGCCTCATGGATAGACTGACCCTGCAAACACAAAGTTTGCAATGCTTCCGGGCAAGGTTATCCATCCAGAAGAAACAATCATGCAAATGCTCCCCAGATGTCTGATTGTTGGCTGTCATATTTACATAGGCACCTACACATGTAAAAGTGCAAATTATGCAACACCAATTTTGTTCTGTTTCCTGTGTCTTGGGCACATGTGTGTTGGGATCTACATGCATGGGCCTCTATAAAAACAATGATGTCCAACACATAGACATCAGGCATGCTGATGTTCATCACTATCTTTTCTTCTGCCATCACTCTTACCACTTTACTGCTTTCAGCTCCATGAGAAGTCAAGGAGCTTCCTGAGCTTTTCAAGAAATAAAAAGATGCTTAGATGTATCAACTGCCTGTGGCATCTCTGTATTCCAGAGACTGACCAGGAAATTGAAAGAACTGCCAACCACGCCAGCAAAGAGACCCTCCCCCCCTCCTAGAATTAGTAGCCATAAAAAAATTAATTGGATCAATCAGTCTCCAGGGATGGAGAGTGTATCATTAGGATTCGTGCTACCCAGTACTGAAGGCCAGTGAGTCACCACCATGATAGACCTCCTCCCATGCAGCAGGTGGGGCAATGACCCAGGTGGTGGGTGTGGTGATGTACCATTGTCCCACCTGTTGGTTTTTTGCCTATACTTTTTGATAGAACATAGATATTTCAACACAGTTTTCTTCATTGTATTTTGTGTAAATTGCACATTGATGGCATTCCTACAAACCGCGATTTTAGCGATTATGGTCACTAGTGGTGTCACCCCCTTGTGCCCATCATCCAGTGTGGCCTGCACCCCTCTGATGCCACTGGGGATGAACAATCTTAATTGGTCCATCCTGCAGGCACTAAGAGCCACTGATAGTCTAAACCTCACCAAGAAATATAATCTGACCATAACAAGATCACTGAGGCAAGCTTCCCCATTGCAATTTATCTGCATAGCCCAGAATGCTGCTCAACAGGCGACCTACTTTATGCATGGAGAAAATTATTTTCTGGCATTACCCTATGGTTGTCACAGCAGCCAAGAACTTATAAGCCAATCAGTCAAGGTGGCCTTGGCATGGATACCAAGTCCTTAGGACTAAAAGCTTGGAAGCCCTCAACAGGGAAACTTGGAATCAAACAAATTCACCTCAACAATTTCAGGCAGGAAGATTTTTAGGCAGTAGGGGGGATGTACACCAAGATAATTCCTCACCTTTCTGACACATAGGTAACTAATGCTTGAAATTGAGGCTGTGTCTGAAAGGGTAGCTGGAGCACACAACAATGAACTATGAACATCAACCTTCCCTGAATATCAAGTTTATGTTGGTGTTGTACCTAGAGCCATTGGTTCAAGCCTTCAGAATTTGCTTTCATGGCTGAGATGGTGAGTACTAATTAACCCATTCTTGCCCGGGCCCACAGATGTACACATTCGGTCCCTGTTGCCTGTATGCAATGTTGAGCACAAATGGCTTGAACAGCATAGATCTAATAAGACTAGATAAGGAAACATGAGAGAGTATACACATTCCACAGAAGCCATTTTCTTTTTTCTACCATACTACTCATATAAGGACATCAAAGGAATGCAGGACATCAAAGGAATGTCTTCTCATTTACCTCCTAAATAAGGTAACATATATCCAGTCATAATTCTGTAGCAAAAATAGTTCATGTTAATTGTCTCGTTTTATACTACTGCCTATTTATATTAACCTATAGAATGAACCTTCCAAACAGTATATACACAGGACATGGAAAATTTCATTTCAGTTGAATATTTTATAATAATAAATAATATAATACAGGTATTTATATACCACCTTTCATGGTCTTATATTTTATATAAATCCAAATAAAACTTTTTGGAAAAGAGGAGGAAGGGGAAAACATAATACCAACAGTAGTATCAGCAGTAGGTTCAATCCAAGAACCTGAAGAATTTTGTCTGAATGAACTTTGCTGAAAGAAAGATGATTTACAATTGCGGAGGCCCCAACTTTTGAAAGGATCTAAGGGCAAACCTGAGAGAAGTGCTTTGGCAATATTTGAAAGCGAAGTCTTTAAAAATCTCACAATACAGGCAGACCACTTTACCTGCATATTCAGAACCCACAGATTTTATCATCCACAGGTTCTGAACCTGCGGGTAGGTCCAACCTGTACCCTCTGGAGGTGACAGGAGCTGCGCTTCCATTGCCTCTGGAGGATCTTCTTGGAGATGCCTCCCTGGCCTTCAGAAGGCCTTCTGCGGCCTCCAGAAAGCGAGGATCATGATTTTCAAAATCACTGGAAGTCATGATTTTCAGCATTTTGGAGGTCTCATAAGGCCTTCTCAGAGCCGGGAAGGCATCTCCAGGCCTTAGAAGGTCCTCTGGACATGACTGGAGTACAGCTCTGGTTAAGTTTGGAGGAACAGAACCCCAGCTCTGGTTAAGCTTGGAACAGAACCCCTATGGATACCGAGGGCCGCCCTGTATATATCGGGATGGCTAAACCATGGCTCACAGGCGACATGTGGCTTTTTTATATATAATGTACAAGTCAAGAAAATACTGTAAGTTTGCATCACAATTAATATAACAGGTAAATTTAAAAAATTTAAAGCTGTATAATTATTTATCAGGTATAAACTAAGAAAATACTATTTTCTATTTGATTATTATGTAGGTTTAATGTTCATGGTAAATAAATATACAGGTGTGTGCCACTTAACAACCATTCGCTTAGTGACAGACTGTTAGCTCAGTGCTCTGTAAAAGCCAGAGACACAGCTAACAAATTGGTTCAGGGACAGGTGCAGGCTGCTGAGTCAGCTGAATCAACCAGCACCTGTGACTACCACACCCTGGGTGTAACTGAGCCTACACTGATTGGCTATTCAGACTACTTAAGGGTTAGTCTGCTGAACCTCCTGTGCAGTGGTAGGAGACAACTGTTGTACTGCTGCCTGAGACTTTGGAGGCTAGAATTATGTATGTATATGTTGTTACTGACTGTGGACTGAACTTTGACTGTGTATTGTGGAAAGCTGATTTGGATTTGTTAATACTGAACTGACTGCTCATCATATATGACTTGGACTGTTTAGTGACTACTCTACTTGTGCAAACCCTTGCTCTATAATACAACTGCTGCATTTAAAGGACTCTGCTGTGTATGCTGTGTTTGTGCACCCTGCTCACACCTGGGGAAAGCCAAGGTTCCATCTCTTATAACCTTAACACAGACCACATATATGACTTGGTCAAAACAAAACAAAGAGGCTCTTAATGAGGCAGCCAGGTCTCCCATAGCCTGCAGCAGAGTGCCTGTTTACACAACAAAGAGGCTCTTAATGCAAAGGAGAGGAAATCTATCTCCAATAGCCTGTGCAGCCGGGTTGTGTCTGGCAGGGAGTGTCTATTTACAAAACAAAGGCAATAGATTGGGCTGAATGTTTGCTTAATGATATAATCACATAACAACGGGAATCAGAGAATGTATCTCCATTATTAAGTGACACACACCTATATTTAAGAATTTAAGTACTTAAATATTGTGGCTCTGAAACATTTCTTGTGGCTTTGAAACATCTGACGTTTATTGTATATGGCTCTTACATTAAGCAAATTTGGCCACCCTGATACAAATTCTATTTTCTGAAACAGGCAGCTGAATCCTATCCAAATTCCCCTGTACCATTGCAGTGGTGTGTCATGGCTTTTGCTGCATCCTATGGGGGCATTTCAGCTGCTGGAGGTCTGCTCGAGGTAAGTGGACATTTGTCCCCTTGCCTAGAGGTAAGCCCCAGAAGCTGGATCAGGTCAATAATGGGTCAACTCAGGTCAAGTCTGTGTGTTGGCAGATCTGGCCTGGGAAGGGGGATAGGATATGGCATGTGCTTGCATCACTGATCCTGCCCCCTCTTAGGCCAGATCCACCCACTCTGCCCATATCACTGCCTTCTTCCGCCCAGTTCCACTCCATTCCAACACTGGTCTTACCTGCTCTGGCAGGTGTAGCTTCACATACCAGCATCAGCAGGAAGGCTCTGGTCTTTACATTGGTGCTGCTTGTAGGTACACTGTAGCAAAATACTTTACAGCGCTTTGCATCTGCTTGTGCCAGTGGAGCTCAAACTCTACATACTCAGCTATAGGTTGGGATTGGGCCAAAAATCAGTAGCCACTTCAGAAAACTGATTTCAGTGAATTATCATTCACATAACATAGTAGAGTGTTTCTGGTACTCACATAACAGACTATAATTGGCTATTATAATGTGGCATCCCCTAAGCATACATATTTTATGAATCTATGTTTATTTATCAAAAAACTATTATTGGTACAAGCCTATGCATGTCTGCTCAGAAGTAAGTCTCGATGAATTCAACGGGGCTTACTCCTAGGTAAATGTGTATAGGATTGCATCCTTCTCGATACTTGTTAAAAGTTCCCTTTGCTTCTTCCAAAGTTACGCATATTGACTAATCATTGGAACGTTGTATCGTATAACAGGGTGGCTTTTTGGATGTAGCCACTGGAATTTGACATTGCAAATCACTTACAGAGCAATCCTATCTTATGCTGGAATAGGCAGGCCAGGAGGCCTACTCTGTATCCGGTGCAAGATTGGGGCTAGAATCGGCTCAGCCGGAGGAAGGGGAAACTCTTCCCCTTACCCCTGCAAAGGCCACCACAGCCCCAATGGGTCTTCTCAGATCTGAGCCATCTCAGGAGGTGGCACAAGTCTGAAGAAAACGGAGTGGCTTGGAGCCGCTCTGTGCTACTTGGGGAACAGGGTTGGGATCCAGCATTAATGCTGGATTCCAGCCCCGCCTCCTGCTCCCCATCTGCCTGCCCCCTGGAATGCCCTCTGCCTGCCCTTCCCCCACCCCAGAAAGCCTTCCTCCTGCCTCCTCGCTACGTTTTCCCCGCCTTCGGCCAACACAACCTTCTCTCCTTGTGTTGGTGTGGAGGCTGGATGCAGCCTTCGTGGACCAACGTGCAACTCTGCGCTGGCCCAGCCAACTCACGAGAAGGTACAAATATGCTTCATAGCACATTTGCAATCCTCCTGGGCTGGCTCTAGGGACTTGTGCCGGCACAGGGCTCATTCAGGACGGCGCCCTTAGTCTTCTGTCAACCATTTCTTTCCAGAGTGCATTGAAGATGCTTCAAGTTAACACAAAAAAACCCTAAAATGCAAATGCGACAAACATGTTTGCAAAACACATGTATCACATAGGTAGGCTCATTTGTTATTTGGCATTGGCTGAGGCTCTGGATTCTGAGCTCTTGAGACTTTTTTGATAGGCGCTTACGCTTAATGGCAAATTCTGATTTAATGTCCTGAAATATGTGAAATGGCCTTGAGATAGTTTTGCATTTTTATATTGCCTCCAGGACATAGATATCTGGCCTATCTAGGCAAGAATATGACCTCTTTTTCTACTCTAGGCCATCAGGCCCCATTACACATCGCTATACTATTTTATATATCACATACAATAGTACCAAGTCGATCTGAGTGTATCATGCAATATTAAATTCTGAACACTTGAGGCATTATTGATAGGAGCAAAAGGGGTACTTAAACATTTTGCATGGAAGAAGGTATCAAATGATCCGAAATATCCCATTGTGCCCTTTTTTTTTTAAATGAAGTGTAGAAAGTGACCTGCAAATCAATTTTTAAAACAGGATTTCAGAACTATTAACTTTAATCACAGGCTTTTTAAAAAAAACAAAAAAACCCTGCAAGAAGTTTCTTCCATTTCAACCACAAAGTTCATTATGATTTTAAAGTAGTGCCATACATGGGGCCCCCTAGAAAAGATGACAGAAATGGAATTCTGTCATCTGCAAGGATTTAAATGGGCATAAGTGGGAAGCCTACTATTTCCACTCTCTCCCCACTTCTCATTTGTAGTTTGTTTTGCTGTGTGCTATAGCCATAACTTTCAATTACAGGAAGGCCCTTTTTTAAAATTAATCACATTCCCTTCTTCTCTCCAATTTGGATTAGGCTATCTTATTCTAATTTGCTCGGAAACAAACTAGTGCACACTTTAAAAAACAGAGATGTGTACCGGAAGTAATTTGGATGAGAATTGCTACACTTGGCACAAATTAAACATATATCAATATCAGAAACTCTCAGTAGGTTCCTAGAATTTGCTTAAGCCCAATTACACTTGCAGTGTGTAAATGATGCACATACATTATGAACCTCATACTGCGTATTTACAGGTACCAAGTCTTTACAGCTCAGTTAATGCTAATTTGAAAACTGACCAATCTAGTTGCAAATCAAATCATAAGAATGCTTATTTCTACAACAATGAGAGGAAGAAAAGAACATCTCAAAGTAAGCAGCCACAAAAGACCTTTAAATAACTCCACTTTCTACCAGGGTTTATTATCCTTCCCTTGTTTTATAGCGTTATCTGCCAGAGAAACGGAAGGAGATTTGTAAAACACTATAGCATTTAAGTCATTACATTTTATAGCTAATTTCTAATGTGGATTTGATTTTTTATGAGCAGAAAAAGAATCTCATTTGCATTAGTGACAGTAACTAGAGAAATTTAACACCTGGCACTGGTTGTAGCAGAAATTGAATATTAGCTGTTCGGGTGCTGAAAACTGCATTACGTATCTTCAAGGGAGATTTTTCATTTATTTATGCACTTTTCTAATGTTATCATTACAAAACTGTTCCTCCATCACGATGGAGGAAAACTTCATGGAATGCAAATACACAAACACACACATACACATGTTTGGAGTAACAACAGCAAAATGAATCATTTATGTTTTAAAGAATGTACAGTCCCCTCCCCCCCAAAAAAAATCTCCAGTGAGACATAAAATTACAGCAGCTGCAATAGAAAGCCAATTGCTTTCTCCAGGCCCTTAATATTAATGTAAGATGTCACTGAGTGTTTTTTTCCCCTCCCCTCCATCCAATATGCTGTCTTCCTGCAAATAAAATTAAATCTGCATTGTTGTTTTTAAGAAAGAGAACAGGGATGACATAAAGGAAAATCACAGGTTTTATTTTATTTTTTACAATAACAATCCATACATTTGTAAAGTATAGAAAATTAGGAAGCGACAGAATACGTGAGGCTGGAGTCAAATGATATGGGAAGTGACACTTTACATAGCCAGCTACAATTAACACATTGATGGCATTTTGCTAGGCTCCTTGCAGTGATAATGCTGTTGTCAAATGTGTTTAGTGCACCAAATCTCCTGGAGCCTTCAGCTAGGCAGCAAGCTTTTGACAGATTGAAGGTTCGGAGATAGGCTATCATGACAGATGGAAACTGGCACCGATGTTCAGCTTTCGCCAATCACTGGGGACCTGCCCCCCTTATTCTTCAGGGCTCAGCTCCGCAACCTTCCCCCTTCTGATGAAAGCAGGGGATGGCATTGTTAAATAGTGCATCTGTGTGAGTTAGACTACTCTGATGAAAGCATAAGGCAGACGCTCTGTGAAGCAAAAGACAGCCTTGGCTCTAACTGCATTTGAGATAGACTCGAGAAGGACTCCAGGGAGCTGGGATAAAACTTTGGTAAATTTCAGAGAAAAAGGAAAAAAAAAAAGCCCACACTAACCATTAAATGTTAGCTCTTATAGATCTTCTTCCCCTGCCCCCTCTTTTCTTCCAGCCTCCATCTGTCTAAAGAAATCTATACTTGTAAGCTACTATGATCAGTTTCTTAAGGAGACCTTCAGTAATTTTTTTTAACCATTGTGCACTGATCAGAGTTTATGAAAGTTGATATATTTCAAAGGATCAGCAGAGCCCAAGATGAACTGTGGATGGAGAGAGCCTGTTTTACTCCACGAGCAGCCTGTCTATGCATCCTACTGCTTCAGAAGCTTACTCAGTTATTATTAGATGGGGCTAGCTTGGATTCTTGGATGAAGTGTTAAAAAAAAAAAATCAGTATGGGGATTTTGTAGTACTGAGCTCCACACAGCTGGGCATAAACATGCAGATAATAAAGTTAATTAACCTTTAACCTTCCCACACCTTTGGATGGAAGGCATCAGTCATTCGAATCCATTTGCCCTGGGATGCTTTTAAAAGCATTTGTCCTCACTAGGTTTGCATTTCTCTCCAACCCTGACAAATTCCTCTTCGATTTCTTTTAACTGGATGAGATTCTTTAAAATCTGTTTTCCCCCACCCCCATTTTTTGCTGTCTTAATCTTCAATTCTACTCTCGCTGATACAGTGTTTGGAGCCTGCACACTGAAGCCCATTTGAGGTATGATAATCAGCTGATTAGCTGGCAAAGTCGTTTTCCCTGAGGCTCTTTTGTGTGCAAAATCCTCACACTCAATTGACATGTGGACATCATAAAGCTGATGAAATGCAATTGTAATGAACAAGAGGGAGAGGCATCTGCAGCAGCCTAAATGAAGGGCCCTTCCCTCTCGACATGCTAATTCAGAAAATCTGCTCTTAACTTGTACTCCCTCCGGGTTCCAAATGGAGGCAAATCTCCATGAATGCATATTCAAACAGTGCATTAGCTGCAGCAGTAAGAGAAAGTCGAGCTTGGCTGGGCCAATTCTAATTTCAAGACAGATTATACTGCATCAAATGTAGCAATGATCTGACAGTTCATTTGTGACAAGAGTCCTACAGTCAAGGTTTAATGCACAGACGGAAGCAGGTGTGCAGGCAGCATAGTTGCCGCTGCCACCACCCCCGCCGCCACCAAAACAATCCCTCACACACTGTTTGAGCTGCTGTCAAATTATCCCAGGTAGGAAGGTCTAAAACAAGAGGAAAGGTGAAGCACATTTAAGAAATTAACGCCTTCCTACCTAGAACAGATTAAAAAAGGGGAAAAAAGCACACAAGAATCCCTCCTTGTTATTTCTGTGGCCTCCATACAAAGATTTGCCCCCCAAATCCTGACCATGTTGGCAATAAGTACTGATGATTTTACACAGATATCATATGGGTTGTGCATCCAAATATTTTGAGGTTGCTAAAAATATTGGCCACATGCCAAGAGCCACTTTTGGGAAGCCTGGGGGCTTGTGCAAGCCCACTGGGATTTGAGACTAGTCTTTTTTTTAATAGTGGATCCCCATGCCACATCATCACCAACTGTTCTGGAGACTCCTCCCAGTTTAAAATTCCAGTTGGCCAACGCATCTTGGAGAACTGTTTCAAGGGGTCCAGCCCTAGCTTGGATGCATGGATTTCTCATTGGCCTTGATGGATGGATAACTGGGGGCTAGGTGGCAGTTCTAGCTCTTAGTTTAATCAGGGTGATTTGTTCAGCATCAGGACCATTGCACCATTGTCAAATGCATCTCAGTATTGGACATTTGCATCCATTCTTTTTGTGTCTCAGACATTTGTATATTTATATTAGACTAACTTTTTATTATTAAAACACAAAGGTAGGGTTAGGGTTGGGGTTGGGATGAGAGGCTTAGGGTATGTAACATGAAGTCTGTTGCCCAGATATAGTGGAATGCAAATGACTGGGACACAAAAAAAATCCCAGATGCAAATATCCAGAGATACCAATGACTGGGATGCATTTGTAATACCCTGGTGCTGATTTGTTCCACTCTTGTGCATCTCCAACTCATTCCGATAGGGCTGTGCAAGGAAACTCTGTAGTGAATTGTGTCCAGGCATAAAATAGAGTGATTGTGATAATTGAAGTGGGTGAAGGAGTCTATAAAAGGGCATAGGACTGATCAGATGTTTGATTAGATTCAAACAGGGTGGGGTTGGTGTTATTCTATAAAGTGATTTTTGGGAATACATTCTGCAGCTTTGCCATTTGATGCCTTTATTTCAAGTTTCTTCTTATATTTAGCCCAGATCTGTGGTAGCAAGGACTGTATGACCACCCAGTGAGATCACAGCTGTGCAAAAATCTGAATTTAATTTTTCAGAGAGCAAGTCCAGTACTGGAGTACACATTAGCTCTCATCTTTCCTTGAATTTCCAGAGACCAAGATATGAAATAGCTATTTAAAAGAAAGGCATAACTTAATAAGGAAGCAGAAGACTGGGCCATATATTTAACCCTGCCTGAGGAGGTATTTAAATCAAGGACTAGAGATGACAATGGCTTTGTCTAGGAGTGGCTGTGCTATAAGGAGATGTATCAGCCAATTGGCATTAGTGACCATTTCCTCTCACTTACGGTATTGGAGGGAGAAAGCATAAGTTCAATTGTATTGATTTCCATTTAGCTTCAGCAGATTTGCTGCTGTTGGCTTATAAAAACAGTTGGGGAGGAAATATCTTTGCTGCTGGATGCAGAGAAGAGACAACAGATGCCCATCAGCCCTTGACATCCTAGAGATACAAAAGTACTACATGCAATTTTCTATTGGTTTTCCCTAGCCATTGATACATGCCTTCTGTAATAACATCATAAGAATTTTGGTGCAGCTAGTGAAGCATTGGATGTCCTAAAATATCTTCTTACAATATCTTATGATAAGGAGCTAGTTGCCAGAGGTGAAAATCTCATTTCCAAAAGGCATATAGTGCACTCCTGATTGTGCTTTATATGTTTGCTATGGACACCTGTGTAGATTGGAGAAAAACCAGCTGCCATTTTACCCAAATTACAATGATGCAGAACTTGGTCACATGCCAGATGGCACTGAGCAATGGCATCACCACTTTAATTGATACCTCTTAGCTGTTCAAGTGTGGACTACCCTACAACAATGTTGCCATGCCCAGCCAGAGCTTTCTGCTTCTGGGCAGACATGATTTATTTGGCATCATCTCACATGTAAATTTGCAGTTGCTTCATTCAAGTACAAATCCATCAGATCTTTCAGATGGAAAATATTCATTTATGGTTGCAATCCTATACACACTTATCTGAGAGCAATCTTAGTAGAGAGGCATGGGATTATGCTGAAAACAGGGTGACCAGATACAATGGAGGACAAAGTGCCTATACCTTTAACCAGTATATAGAAAAGGGAATTTTGGCAGGTGTGGCTTTTTAAACCCTTCCATGTTGAGCTGCACCTGCCAAAATGCCCTCTTCTAAATAGTGGTTAAAGGTATAGGCACTCCTCCTCCATTGTATCTGGTCACCCTTGCTGAAAATCTCCCAGCCAACCTATGCTGTGAAGACACATTTCATTGGGACTGATCAAGCTAAAGTTGGATGCACTTGATAGCCAAACTATATGCGATATCCTTGGGTCCCATGTAATTCTTCCCTTGACTTTTTGTAAGATTACAAAGTAGCCATTGGAGGCAACAATCAGGAAGAGATGGGGCATTATAACCCTTTTTCTGCCTGCTGCTTTGCCTTCCAAAATCTCAAAGGTTGCTTTTTCTTGCTGCAGGGGAAAATATACAGGTCCCCATATCATTTTCCCTACATAGTGAAAAACAGCTTGAAAAGGTAGTTTGAGAGGAAAAATGAAGACAAAGTGATACTTTTCTCCTCTCTCTTCACTCCCTTCCTCCAATCCAGACTGCAGTCTCCAGTGGCAGCTTTTAATTTAAAAAGTAGGGGTGAAGTTGTATAGAAGCCCTATTAGGCCTACTGAAAGTGGTACAGAAGCTTGTGCACTGTGTAGTCCTGCATCCTGTTGAAATCAATGGAATGTCATGTTCGTGCAATTTATTTAAGTGGTATGAAGGTGCCCCTGATTCTCACTGCATTGCACCCGGTGATATTATAGTAGTATGCCTGCTGTTTTATTATTATTTTTAATGCAGTACACAGTCTCATATGCATGCATGCATGTACAGAGTCATGTTTTGCATTTTCCTTTAAAATTACATTATGTAATCCAGGGGTGTGTGGGTGGCAGGTGAGGCAGAACAACCCCAAGGGAGTCCTTAGAAAAGTGCCACAGCCATGCTCTCTGAACAGTGGCTAGAGTGTGTGGATTGTGAGTGCTTGCATACTCACAGCCACAGTGGTTTCTGCCTCACCTGCCACCTACACACCACACATCCCTGGTGTAATCATGGGTTCAATGTAACCCTCTTATTTTCAGAGTTCTGCTGTGACAGCGAATGCTGCAAGTGAACTACGGGTGATGATGGAAATTAATGGTCATGCTTGCATTATTTCTGGATGCATTTAAGTAGCACACTGGCTGTATGTGATCTATAAGCGTGATTGCTTAGCATAAGCCACCTAGCATGCATTCCAGGGTGGAGAATGTTGTAAAATTCAAATGGGCATATCTGGTAATTAACTATGGTTTAAGGGTTTATAGGCAACTTCAGATCAGTGCTGCACTATGTTAACAGTTTCACAAGGAGGAAAGAGAATTACGGGGAGGAAAGAAAAGCAAACAAGCACTTTTGTTTAATGGCAATGAAATTTCAAGGAGCTGGATCATAGCTGCCTTATTTTTATGCACAGCAACAGATTCCTATGGAAAATATTGCCTCCTTTCTTGGCAGAACAAAACAAAACCAGCAGCAGCAAATGCCAATCATTTGCATGTATTTTGTTAAATAAACAATGATATATAACAAATCTTGCTTCTTACATTTTATTTTGTGGCATCACAAGTCTCTCCTTTTTATCTACTTTATCTGGGTTTCTGTTTTATTTTGGGGTGGTAGTGGTCATTTACCTTGGAAGACTTAAGAAGTGGTGAAGGATGCCAGAAAACATGACTCTCAGAATCTTCAGTAAGCACGGAATAGATTGTATTTGCCCATGGTGCTACTGAGCACTGAAACAAGTTTCATTTTACAAAGTGGTTGAGTCACTTCGCCACACACTTCAAACCACAACAAATGAATCTGTTTGGCTTCTAGGAGTCACTTCTAGGTTGGGTCATTTTGCCACACACTTCAAACCACAACAAATGGCTTCTAGGAGGGTGAGCACAATGGAGGCTGTGAACAGATTATTGTAATATACTTACAGCACAATTCTATCCTTGGTAGTGCCAGTGGAGCAAGTATCTTGCCAGCCTTGGTTGTTGCAAACTTGCTGTAAAGCATGTTATGGCATCATTAGGAGTTCATGGCACCAGCGGGAAGGTCTGTGTTGGTCTGCCAACACTAGTGCAAGGCCAGCGCACGCTGGAGCAGATAAGTCAGACAGTGGAAGGGGAAGGGCATGGAGAGGGCAGATCAGACTTGGGAGGGGACAGGATCTAAGGCAGTAGCTCCTGTCATATCATATTCCCTCTCCCAGGTCTGATCTACCAACACAAGGTAACTCGGACTTACGCCAGCGATTTTTCTGGTGCAGGCCCTGAGTAGCTCCTTGGATACTTCTAGGGCTTTCCCCAGGGCAAGGGGTGAATGCATTGCAACTTCCCCCATTTAATACAGTAGAGGAGATAGGATTGGGTCTAATGCATTTTTAAGACAATTTCTGCTGCTGTCAGGTCAATGGGACTTGCTTCCAGGTAAGTGTCTATAGGACTGCAGCCTAAAGGCCCAGTCCTAGGCACAGGAAACACCAGCATACCACCAACAAGACAAGTTCCTCCACCAGTGGGTGCTACATGTATGCCAGCACAACAGCTAGAAAGCTGTGTGTCAATGTTAACAGGGCACAGACCAACCACCAGCTGAACCCTGCCAACAGGGGCTGTGACAGGGAGAAGAGTGGGGTGGGACAGTGACAGGATGAAGTGGAGATGGCAGACAATGGATCCCAAATCCCCTTCCCAAGACAGAGACACCCGCAACAACTGCAAAGCACTATGCTGAAAACAGAGCTGGTGTAGATCAGAAGAGCCCCACAGCAAGTGATGCAGTAGCTGGAACAAACATGTACGCGCAACACCTCTCACCCCCAGTCTCTCCACCAGGATGGTGCATAGGATTTGAATGACATTGCCCTGGTGCTCTGTGCTCTCAGTGTGGTGGTTGCATAGGATTGGGCTGTTAGTCACTCAAACTCAGTACACGTGTATCTACCATGCATAATGCACAAACAGAAAGCACAAAAGAGGCAATACCACCTTCTCCTGCAGACTGCTGGGGGTAAAAGCCTTCTACTGAGAACCCATAGAGTCATTTTTTCACTGATAAACTGCCCAATCCAAGTTAGGAGGGTTTTATGAGAGCTGAATAGCAAGAGGTGGTAGCACTACCGCCTCACCACAAGAGCCTACTGCCCTCACTGGAGCTGATAAATCAGTGGTGGGGCCAGAACATGGGCAGAATGGAGCGAGAAAGGGGAGGAATGGGGAGGCAGGCTGCCTCTGCTTGCCAGATGCAGGGGAGGACACCCGGGACGCAGATTGTGTCCGTTGTCTTGTGTGCTCCCTGGGGCATTTGGTGGGCACTGTGAGATACAGGAAGCTGGACTATATGGGCTTCTTATGTAAGTGTCTAGAAAGGGAGGAAACAGAATGGTGGATGAAATGGGGCAGATAGTGGTGGCATCAACTTGCAGTGATATCCTCATCCCATTTTTCCCCATCCCCTCCCTTACTCACCTAGAATCTGTGGTGATCCACTGAGCTAACAGAGGCTTATCCCTGGGTAAGGGAACAGGTGTTCCCTTACCTGGGGAAGACATCTGTGACTGCCCCCCCCTTGCAGGATGCAGGGCACTCTGTAGTGGTGTGGCTATATTGGCAGGATGGATTAGTTTAATTAGGACTGTGCCGAAAATCACTCAGATCCACCCCCACCACACAGTTCTTTCTGGTTTTCCTCAAGGATGTTGACAGGCTGCTTGGTGTTGTGAAGTCTACCACGTGCATTTTGCCCCTCATGGCTTTGCCTTTTATGGCTAGCCAAGCCCATCAGGGACAACTGGTGAGGATATCACCTTTCTAATGTAATAAATGGAACCTTGCAGCAGGGTGCTATGCCATGACCATCTCTTAAGTAAGTGCTGATTGGTCCTCTTCACAAGAAACCGTCATTATGCAGAGAAGATGTGAATAATTTTGGGGCCTGTGTGTTTGAAGAGTAATCAAACCTCAAATAACCAGGCATCAAGCATTCCTAGTTGACACTTCTTGCCTTGACCCATTTCAGTCTAATTTGCAATCTAGTTATGGGTCAGAATGTCCTTGCTGATGCAGCAAAATGATCTTAATCTTGAGTTTAATGGGGTAATACAGCCCTGTTGGTTTTGCTTGACCTCTTAGCAGCACTGCAGATTATGGAATTGTTTTGTACTGACTTTAGCTTTCAGTGGGGATCACAGAGCCTGCTCCCCAGTGGTTTAAATCCTTTCTGTCTCATTTAATAGAGAGAATGGCAATTGAGGATGTTGACTCTGTTGTCTCTTGGAAGTTGGATAGTGGAGATGAGTGCTGGCACTGGTCCAGTTCCGTCCATGTTTTGAAGGGTCATCCAAATGCTGATACTGAAGTGATATGGATATTCCTTAATCCATACTAAGGATTAACTAAGCTTAAGCCATTTCGGCCCAATGTTGCATATACACAATAGGTATCAAATGCGTACAGCTGTGGGCTTGGAAGAAATGGGTTAAGTACATGAAAGTGAAGGAATCACAAATGCTTCCTTTGTTTACCTCCATTCTCTCTTCGTCTTCGTCTTCGTCTTCTTCAGCGTTTGTCCTGTGTGATGGTGGGGTCCATTATTTTGGATCAGAGTTGTGGGTTGAAATTGCCCCTTTGGAAAAGGTTCAGAGCCTGGGAGATTTGTTGATCCAGCTCTGCTTCTGACAAGCAAGTAGCTTCACTAGTTATGAGTCCATTCCATCAATTTCATTTGCTGTGCAGAGTCAGTCACTTCTTGGATAGAGAGGATCTCTGTCATGCTAATCCATACTTTCATGAACTTCAGGCTTGACTTCTATAATTCACTCCCCATGGGGCTGCCCTTGAAGACGTATGACTGCACCTAGTGGAAAATGGTTTGACAAGCATCTTGGTGGAAGTGAGATGGCACATACATATTCAGCTGCTCTCCTTCCAACTGCACTGGCTCTCCAGTGCTTCCAATTCATGAGGCAGGTGCTTGCCTTTAAAGCCCATCATATTCTGGGACCCACATAACTCAGAAAGTGCCTCTCCTTATACTGTCCTGTACACCAGTTTTGATCATCTCCTGGTTCGGGTTCCATTCAACCAATCACTCCCTCCCCACCCATGCGCATCCCCCCTTTACTGGCTTTCCAAAGGGAATGCAAAGCACATCTCTTTCATTTGACCTTGTTGCAGTCAGGGATGGATCCAAGGGGGAGCCCACAGGTACGTGGCCCTCCCAAACTGTCTGCCAGCAGACAAGGGCACCCATTGGGCTGCGGAGCAAAATCAGGCATAAGGGGAACACCCACTAGGCGGGCACTGGCAAGACTGGCTGGAATGGGAGCCCAGGTCTACCCAGCCAATAGATCTGGGCTCCGAGGCCAGGTGAGTGCCCTGGGCTACCCAACTGGTAGGACCCAACTAGTCCAGGCGGTAGACCTGGGCTCCAAGACTAGGCGGGAGCCTCAGGACTACCCAGTCAGTAGACCTGGGCTCTGAGGCCAGGTGAGAGCCCTGGCCTACCCAACTGGTAGGACCCAACTGGTCCAGGCGGTAGACCTGGGCTCCAAGACTAGGCGGGAGCCTCAGGACTACCCAGTCAGTAGACCTGGGCTCCAAGGCCAAATGGGAGCCCAGGTCTAGCCACCCAGAAAACATTGGCCATGGAGGTCATCGTTCAACCAGGAGCCCAGGTCTACCCACCTGGTTGACCTGGGCTCTGGAGTTGGACGTGCTTATATCCCCGCTGCAAACACAAACACTGGATCCTGCCCTGGTTGCAGCTGGCAAGGTTGTTTGTCAGTTCTGTTCCTTTGACTTTTGTAGTTTATTCAATTGCTTTTATTACTGAAATGTTCTTTTTGGTTTTATTTGTTATTGCCCATTGCCTGGAAAGCCAGCTTTAAAGAAAATAGCTTTAATAAACAATAAATAAATAATAATTTGGATCAGATCTGTCCAATCTTAATTGTTCTGGAATTCTCAATAGTTTTTCCCCCAGAGGCTGTTAAACAATTTACTTGCTGTGAATCATAGTTCCTTTAATGCTATTGAAAACAATTGTGATCCATCTACACTATTATAAATAAGTCTTCCAGCAGCTGAAGGCAGACAGGAGCATCAATTTCTGGAAGCTGTTCGCAGTAATAGGTTTCCTTTGCATGGTCGTATTCTTACAAACACAGAACTGGAAAAGAGACACCCCATAAACCCTTTTCCTGACAGCTAGGCACTCTCTTTAAATTCTAATTAAAAGATCAACAGTTTTAAGAGCTCTCAGAGACTTACCACCCAGAGTTTAGAAAGACCCAGTTACTGAGCAGGGTTCCTCTGTGTTCCTTCTCTGCAATTTGCAGGAACATATTATCAGCACACTCTGACCGAGACCCACCAAACATGTGTCTGGACTTGAAGGACAATTAAAAAGCAAATAGTTATTTTCAAAGTCATTTCTTAAGTAATTGACAGCCCAATCCTATCCACACTTTCCTGGGAGTAAGCCCAATTGACTCTAATGAGACTTACTTCTAAGCAGACATGCATAGGCTTGGGCTGTTAATCACTGGCTGATGAATGGATCCTTTTGCCATTTGACAGGCTTAAAGACTTCTGTGCAAGTTTAGGTTTTTTGTTTTTTAAAGCTATTCTCAAATGAACCTTGAAAGAAAGTATCTCCATTGTGGAGGTCCTTGCTGGACTTCAACAAAAGCCACAGCAGCACAGCACAGTGCTCGTCCTACGGTTCTGCAGCCCTTATGATGCACTGATGGGAGAAATGTATTTAGCTTCTTCCAGAGCAGGTCTAGTTCACCAAGTAGACTGATGGCTATTGCAACGCACAGCAACAGTAATGTATCAGAATCCTTTGACTGCAGCATTTCCTTTATTCCCAGGATTGCCTGGCACAAATTCCCTAATCCTGAAGTGGCCTTGTCCTTTCCCAAGTGGCAAATCCAATTGTAGCTGCCTGCTTTGGGGAGTTATTGTAGAAAAATCATTAAAACCATCAACCCAGTGCACAGCAGCCGAAAGAGAGGCAAACATGATCGCGAGCGGTATTAGCAGGGGGATACAATGCTAACCAAGAGGTGAGGGGGTCCTGCTTAAGAACCTTATTAGCTGGAGCATTTCTAGACCTCTCTGCAGGGGTGGTCACTGTAACATGGGACAGATATTATTGCTTTGCAGGGGAAGCAGCACAGGGCAACCAAGATAATATCAGGTTTCTAAAATCTAAGTTATGAAGAAAGGTTAAGGGAGTAGAGCTTATTCTCCCTGGAAAATAACAGACAGGGAGGTGACTTAACAGAAGTCTTCAAAATTGTGGAAGCTATTGATAAAATTTACTACAGATATATTTTTACAGCAATAAAATGTTCAAAAAAGTAAGAGATGTAAAAATTACAAAACTAGCTTTAAATGGAAGTCTCAGGGTTACTATCTAGCCCAACTGATACCCAGTGTGCATGCCTTAACCAATTTGAAAATAGCAAACTGTAATTTGTGGGCACAATCCCCTGAGCTTTTCTATAGATTTTTTTTTAAGATCAACCCACCATGTTCATTTATAGGGTTATTTTACATGGGACTCACAGTATAACCAAGTAAGCAAGTTACACATAGGCCTGGGAAGTGATCAATATATTAGAACACAGCAAGGGCGTCTTTTAGATGATAATCATCTGATTTTGTCTCTGAAGCTCTGGTATGAATGTCTAACAAGAGATCTAATGATACCTAATAACGAAGCCTTTTAATTAGCCACTATCCCACTTTCAGGGCTGACATGAACTTTCTGACTGGCAAATAGCTTGTCACAACTGAAATTCAATCTATGACACAGACATAAGTGTGTGATTTTTTCTGGGCTGGGATGTGTTTTGTACTTATTTGCAAAGCTGGAATGAGGGAAATCCAGTTGTCAAGATATAAGGGAACATGAGGCATGTAGATGAAGCCCTGTTTGCATGTATGAGAAGAAGTGAGGGAGCCTTCTTGAAAACATAGCATTGCTCCATGCTACCAAAACCGTTCCCATGAAAGAACTCAATACCAGTGACGTGCAGTGCGGGGGTGAAAGGTGAGGCAGAACCACCCCACTGGAGTCCTTTGGAAAGTGCTGCCACCCCTGTGATCATGCAACCACTTACAACACATGGGCTCTAAGTAGCTGGAGTCCATGGGTTGTAATTGTTTGTGTGATCACATCCACTGCAGTGGAAGTGGCGGTACTTTTCAAAGAACTCCAGTGGGGCGATTCTGCCTCACTTTCCACCTCTGCACCACATGTCACTGCTCAACACAGTTTTGGCAAGTTTCACTCAGGGGTGAAACTTAGAGGGGGGCAGGGTTGTTCTGTGGAAATAGCAATACTCCTAGAGGCACTGCTGTGGTAAACCAAGAATTATTAATAATTAATTCTCTGGCATAATTAGGCTGGGACTGGGGGCGTGTATTGCCCCCCCGAGGCAAAATGGTGGTTTTCTGCCATCTCTGCTGGGGGAGAAGGTGAAGCGCTTACCATTGTTGTGTGGCCAACTCTGTAAAATGGATTCTCCTGGCCACATTCGGCCTTGTACGGCTCCAAAGGGAGCTGTTTCCAGGGCCAGGGCCATGCATGGGTGGGAGAGGGGGTGTGACTGTGCAGACACGGGGCAGACATGATGATGCAGAGGTGTCATCGTGTCATCCAGTCCTGGGTACCACCCCCCCCAGCTACGCTACTGTTCTCTGGAAAGATCTGGGGCAGACGCTTGTACTCATGCAGTATAAATGATACCTAAGATGTGGCCAAACGTGGAATTCTAGCAATGCTTCTATTGTATTAGGACACTCGTTATATCTGGGGTTAGACCTTCAGTACTCTTCCTTGGATTCAGTTCCAAATGGGCTCCAAACTAGTTTTGACAATGTGCCAAATGAACAGTCATTAGGGGAGTGCACCCTCCATAAAGTCCCCTCTCCATATGTTCACTGCACATGATGAGGAGGAACACATAAGAAGGGCTTGAGTGAATGAATGGCATCAATTCCAGAGAAAATGACTACTGTAGAAGCAGCCATACTTTTAGTGTCATTTTCAGGCTTAATTCAAACTCCTGTGCCCATGTGCTGTAATAATACTGCCACTAACCAAGGCCAGCCTTTGCGTGAAGTGATGTGGAAGCATCACAGCACTGAAAGGCAAGGCTGGAGGGATGACAAACCAATGAGCCCTCCAATCTGGGGCTCCCACCCATCTGGGTCTCCCAGGCTGCCACCAGTGGAGCTGGGCTGGTTAGCATTCCAATCCTCTTTCAGCTCGGAGAGTAAGTTTGAAGGGGATCACACCAGTGGCACACCCCAGTGATACTGGAGGAAGAAGGAGGGAAAAAAGGTGCCACAGCCTCAGATCACCTGTCCCTGCCCTCCTAGCTGTTTACAAGAGCAACAAATGGACAGAGAGAGGCAACCTGGAGCCTGCTCAGCTCTGTCTCCCTTCCCTTCTCTCACCTTGAGCTCCTCTTGGCCCACATTTCATTTGAAATGCTAAAGCACAGCAAAGTGGCAGGGTGGCAAAATGTGTGTGTGTGTGGGGGGGGGGGGTTCAGGTGGTGGGCAGGCATGGGGCATCCTAACTACTGCCTGAAAATAGTATGTACCGTATATATATTCAATCCAAGGGCTGCAAAACTCAGAAACACTTTTTAAATGTGGCAGTGTTGTAGGAAACATTCTGCTATAAAGCAATACTACTGAAAAAATACATTAAGATGTACCAGGAAGGTGGTATGTTCTGCTCAGATCAGGTGATTATTCCTTAGAAGTATCTTATAACTTGTTATGGTGAAGCACATAACAAATAATAACTGCAGTGCTCTTAAAATATTAAGAGTAAAAAATATCTAGTTAGAAATATCTTGCAGTTTAATCTTGAATATATGTAAGTGCAGGCCTTTGAACTTTCCATGAATCTTTATGCAGTATTTACATTCCACCAAATATCTCTGTCACCAAGCCTTTATGATGCCCCTAATCTCATCCCATTCCAATGCCACTCCTAAACTACACCAGTAAAGACCCCCTTGAATCCTTTCTCCTTTATGTAGCAAATAATCTGATTTAGAAAAAGGAGAACCCTAATGTTCAAAGGACCTCCCAGCAAGCACCTTTGATTGCTACCAGGGTTCTGCAGGGAGGATTCTATTCAAAGCCTTTCCAAATGTCTCCTCCAGCCCCCACCACAGAAATTAGAACTCTGCCACAACAAAGCATAATTAGCCAATGATAACAAATTATGTATGTTTCCAAGCAAATAGCAGAACGCCTAATTATTAAGAGCATTTCTGCAGTCAGCTATATGGCTCTACATAATATGACTGATGGAGTGTTCAGAGCCACTGAATAAATTTAGCTGGACTATGGTTATTATTTCAGAAATGAAGAGAACTAGAAGTAAGAATACATGAATCGAACAGTAATAAGTTACTGGGGAGTAACATGGGTGGGAGGTGGTATGGCCCACATACAGCTTTTCATGGAGAAATTATTTCAGATATAAGCAGGGATTTTTAAGCTTGTTCCAAAAACCTATGAGAATTTGCACAGTTTTTAGTTTTTAGCCCACACCTTTGAAAGAACTTGGCCTTGTAAAGGTTAAACACAATAAAAACAAAATATCCAGTTAAATTAAAATTATGCCTCCTGGCAACTGAATGACAGCCCAAAGATAATAGTTTTACAGCTCTTTCAAAAGTATGATATGTTTAAGTAATCATGGGTTGCAATCCTATACACATTTACCTAAGAGTACGTTCCCAATGTGCCCAAACGCCCCCGCAGATACATCAGAAGCTGTGTTGGCACTGCTGCATTGCCATGCAGGGAGTTGGGATTGGACCGCCTGACATATTGGCCACAATTCTTCAGATGAGTATTAGGTCGGTAGAAAGCTTCCCCATTGTGGGCTATGGTGGCATCTGGATAGTGGCACGGTTTCCTGAATCAGGGTTGTTTCCTGGCGAGCTTTTCTAGGGCCAAACAATACATTATGTGATGCCCACGGTTAACTGACTGCACAATCCTATGCATGTGTACCTAGAATTAAATCTCACTGAATTTAATGGTACCTACTCTCAGGTAAGTGTGCTTAGGATTACAGCCTGACAAGCTTAACATAAGAAATGGACCAATCTCCTTTTAAAAAAAAGGTATTGGGAGTCAGAACAGGACTGTGATATTCAGGAAGTGGGTTAACATGTTCCTGCTGCACCTGTTTCCTGCCAAAAACCACCTCTCTCAAAGCATCAGAATATGGGTGTTTGGGGGCAATTCTTGACCTGAAAACTGCAGGGAGAAGCATTAACCATAAGAACACAAGAACAGTCCCACTGGGTCAGGCCAAGGGCCCATCTAGTCCAGCTTCCTGTATCTCACAGTTGCCCACCAAATGCCTCAGGGAGCACACAAGACAACAAGAGACCTGCATCCTGGTGCTCTCCCTTGCAACCACCGTCCTTATGTTCTGAGCCAGTAAGACCCCTGTGGCTGTTTTCTTTTAAAGGAGTCACTTCCAGTTCATTTACTATGTTGAACCCACCAATTAATGAAGGTTTAATGGAAAGTATAGTTTGACCCAAATTTCAGCAAAGAAATCAACACTTAATTTAAAGCTGCAATCTTCTACACAATCTTATTTCCTGGGACTCAGCCCCATGAAACACAATGGTACATCTAAGTAAACATGCAAAGGATTGCACTGTGCAACAATGATTCATGTATTTGAAGCCCCTTTACAAAAGAACCAAGAAGAGACTACCGCAAATGTCGTATTTGCTGAAGCAGAAGTTCTCAAACTTTGTTATAGGATAAGTCTCAACTAATCAAGAGACAAATGGCTCCTTACCTAAATTACAAAACTCAGTCATCAGAATAAGTGTATAGACAATGCTCCAGTCTAGTATCTTGTGGAAGAGGAAAGGAATCTATACTTCAGGAATGAAAGGCAGCTATTCTGTAGAAGTAAGATATTGCCCAGCTTTCCCCACCTTAAAGACCACTCCAGAACTATCATTCACACACCCACTTGTGGTGCTTGGGACTGAGCAGCGTTTCTGCCTCTTTCCAGTTCCCTGTCTGTTGCTCTTACAAAAGATACAGAGGAAGAAAAAAGGGAGCTGCTCTAGGCTACTAGTCTCCTCTTCCCATTTCTTTTCTCCTCCCTCCCAACTAATGAAAGTGTAACCCAGTGCTGAGTGCAAAATGATGCCCCCAAAGTGACATTTCTTCCAGAAGTGTCGTCACACCCAGACTTTTTAAAAAGTGAAAAATGGGGCAGTGGAAGAGCTAAAGCATCTGATACCCGGGATCAAAGAAGATTTTGTAGCCCCCCCCCCCCCAATGAAATCAAATTTAATTTATTAAGTAAATCAATGAATAAATAGTTTTCTGGTTAATTGGCCATAAATTTTGATAGAATAAAGATATTCCAGCATGGTTTGTTTCATTACATTCAGCATTAAATTACCTTTCCAGTGATATATAATATGATGATATTATTCATACATACCAAAGTTTTCACAGTTTTGGCCACTAATATCAAGCTCAGCTTGTTGCCCCTCCAAAGCTTGTTGCCTGGTATAATTGCCACCCCCTGCACCCCTTTAGCTATGCCATTGTTCCCTCCCACCCTCTCTTCCCTTTGAAAGGGTGGTGGAACGGTGCCAGGAGGAGGACAAGGATGGCAGGAGTGGGAGGTCCAATGATGAGCCTAAGAGAGCATGGTCCATGAAAGCTCATTATGGGATATGACTGGGGCACCATTGGAGTTGCCCTTCTGGCATCCTGACTGCTGCCCTTTCAAGGCAGCCCCTTTTGTAAAATATGGCTGCAAAATTAAATACCCTTTTAGACAAAACTCTTACAAAAACAAAGCTAGCTTCTTCATTTAACTGAGAAGCAGTAAACAAAAATAAGTTGAACCCATGCCTTTCTTCAGTGCTTGGCCAAGGTGGAATTATCAAGCAAGACCCCATAAATTTGCTTGTTCTGAAGGTCCTTTGTTTTAGAACATTTCATAGAGCCCAAATGAATGTGGTTTCTGGGACACCAAAAGTAACTGAAAAGAGAAAACTGACCCATCTAGGACAGTGCTTCTCAAACTGGGTCGGGACCCACTAGGTGGGTTGCGAGCCAATTTCAGGTGTGTCCTCATTCATTTCAATATTTTATTTTTAATATATTAGATTGGTATGTGACTGCATTTGGGGAAATGTTTCAGATCTACACTTTCAACAGGCTACTATGTATATGCTTTGAAAAATGACAGTCAGCCCTGAGTAAGTGTGGGTAGGATTCCAGCTGAAGATTGTGAAAAATGTTCCTGCTTGATGATCTCACTTCCGGTCCTAATATCACTTCCAGTAGGTCCTGATAGAGTCTTGTTCGAAAAAGTGGGTCCCGATGCTAAAAGTTTGAGAACCACTGATCTAGGAAACTAGACCTAACTCTTAATAATACGATTTTTTTTAAATACTATGCTATGGGGGAAGGGGGAACTACCTACCTACCCCTTAAGAGGAGGATCCATCTATCAAAATCTTATACTGCAGAACTGCTAAGAAAAATCAGTCAAAGAAGCTTATTTTAAGGGGAGGTTTCCATTCTCTGTGCTAATCTGAAGTAAGCACTCTGCACCTGGAGCCCTTCCGGAGCAAAGGAAGGATAGAATTTCTGACTTACAGTTCCCTGGGGTTATCTGACCAGTTCCCCCCAAAGTGTTTACGGGTACTAAAGGTTGATTGAATAGCCATTAATGAGGCAGGTTGGAAAAGGGGGAAGAGCAGGTTTTGGTTACCTAGGTGACAGACAGGCAAATACACATAGGAATGACTGCTTTGCAAATCTTTTCTGGCTCCCAAAAGGAGTTTTGGAACTATTAAAAGGCAGGAGCTGGGTCAAACTCACTCAGGATCCTCACGGTTAATAAAATACATCCCCCCTGCCCACCCCACATTTAATGCGGGTAAAATTGTCTTGTAAAAATGCCTCATCTGTAAGAGTACAGTACATGTTTCCATCTCCTCTGGTGCTGAACCTGCAATGGAATCATAACCTGCTTGCCTCAGCCTTGAACATGGTCAATTTTATTTTATTTTTTTATATGAGCACTGGCATTTACTACCAGACTTTGAACTGGAATTGTGAACCCAGTTCAGCATATGGCAGTTTAATTAAAATCAGCCTGACTTCCATGTGTATAATTAGATTGAGGAATGCAGCATATTCCTAAATTCTGCATGAGCTTGGTGCTCATGAAGATCTTTTGTGCATATGTGGGTGGAACATGACAGTTGTGGGAATTCTCTGAGCACTACAGCAATACAAGCATAAGAATGGATGGACTAGCTGCTTCCATAGAACTGAATAGGTTTTAGCCATTCTGGGCAGGGATCAAGGGGGCCTCTGTGTTCACACAGAAGTTTCCGTAACTGCAACACAGTATTGGGAGAGGGAGGGTGTAAACCTATCACACTGATTTTCTTCAACTATTGCCACAATTCTATACTTACTCTGTTGCAGTGCACAGGGACTATGCGCAGGGACCATTGTGCAGGTGCATACTGTTGTGGTGCTGATGCAGTGCTGTGAAGCACATCGAAACAGCACAGAAGGTAGGGGCACCAGTGGGAAGGCCTATACTGCTGGCACCACGGCAAGGAGGATTGCACGTGATGCAGGACAGGTAAGAGCTGCTTTGAGCAGCGTAAGGGTGGGGAGGGTGGAGAAGCCTAGAACGGGGCAGGGGAGTCTGCGAGGACAGGTGGATCAGATCCGGGGGGGGAGGGATTGGCAGCAGCCGCTCACACTGTAGCCTATCCCCCTCCCCAGGCCTGAAATTTTGACAGGGCTCAAGTCAGACTTCTGCTGACTATCTAGCAGGCTCAGGTCCAAGCAGATCTGTTGTGCAGGCTGGGGCTTCCCTTGTACCCAGGGCAAGGGGACAAAAGGAGACCTTCATTCTGCTCAGTACCAGCATAGGGTGCAGCACGGCCACACTGCATTGGTGCAGGTTAGGATTGGGCTGCCCATCTCTAAAAATTCCAAATAAAAAAGTAATGGAGGAAAAGAGGTTATGTATACAGTATGCAATAATTCATCTGGTAGGAGTCATGCTTGAAGATGACTCATCTAGAAGTGATGAAATGGAGATTACAACCAACGCATCATATAAGCTAAACAAAACGCACACTGTAGACATTGTGTGAAGGATCTCTGCCTTTGCTACCACGGAAGTCCATATGTAGCTTTAGTGCCATAGAAAATACAGACAACAAGAAGCTGGTCTTGAATTAATTTGCACAACAACAGGTAATCATGCAAACTGAAGCTGCATTTGGTGACAAGGGAAGCCATTCAGGCCACCATGCTTATGAGCATGCATGCCCAGTGACCCGCACGTATTGTCACTGACAGCAAAGGATGCATATCAAAAATGATATGCTAGGTAGTCATAGAGGGAGGGAGTGTAACTCAAACACACAGGTAACTTAATTAGTAAATATGATGCATGCCATGTGATGCTGTTGTCTCTTCAGCAAGTGTGTTATAAAGTCATTTGAGGCTTTTAGGTCAAATAAATAATTCTGCTTGCTTTCATATCATAGTTAAGTTATAATTATATTCACAGACAATTAGGGAAAATCATGTTCCCAACAAATGAAAAAAGAAGATAAAAACTATCAAAACAATGTCTGTGGAGCTTCGTCCATGCATATAAATCACTGTATTGATTTCTCATTGTTTGATGATTTGCACCTGAATGTGTGATCTACCTTTTCGAAAAAGATTGTGTCTGAGGTTATGTCAGGTGATATGAAGGCTTCCTCAGAGGCATTAGATCAATCACATGGTAGCCATCACTTGAGGAACACCTATGTGCTAAGCAGCCCTATGGTGATCTCAAATTCCATTTTCCAAAGTGATTTACATAGGCATACGACTGGCTGTACTGTGTTTAAGCCCAGGGATGGAAAAATGTATTCTTCTATTATAAATTTTATTCCTTATAAGATCTAAACCCTCCATCTAAGCTTCTTCAAATTTGGCATGGAGAAACTAGGCAACAGCCTTCATCATGCTCCCAAATTTGGTGCAAACCTGTGGAAAAATAATGGAGTAAGAACAGTTTAAATTCTTACTTGGTTTGGGGACTTTGTACAATTTGTGACCAAATTTCATCAAATCTAGAGCTTTGCCTCTGAGGTGTAATTCCCTGAATCTTTTTTTTTTTTTTGTTAAATTTTCAAGAATTTTTTGAAGTGCATTCTTTTGTAAAGAATGTTAAAGAAAATCTGTCAAGTACAGTAATACCTCCAGTGCAGGAGATCTGTTCTTTGAAAGCCAAGCACTGTCTGAAAGAGCGTAAGAGATGCTGTAAGAAGATAAGGCAGGAAACTGGTGCTGATTTGCCAGAATGCACTGCTCTCATTGACTACAATACCTGTCACTCAACCCAGGAGGAAGAGTGCTATAGTGAAATAGTGCTAAAGAAATTGGCATTTTAGGAGGTATTGGTAGTATTCCTGTGTTGTTTTTTTTAAATTGGCTTGTGGTCCCTCATTATTTGGTTGCTTGCTGTGATCGGTTTGCTAAGCACGTCATGGATAAAATTGCTCACATTTTTCCCAACTTGGACTCCACTCCGTTAGACCTAGGCAAGGAACTTGACTGTGTCCTGGCTTGGCTTTAGATCTGCCCGGGGGGGTGGGGGTGGGATGTCTGACATATAATAAATTAATCTCTGATTGAAGGGGTATTGCCAGTAGTGTTGACATAGATGGCATGCTTTATGGCTGTCGCAAAGGTTCCCTTACCTCAAGGAAGCCTCTGGGACCCAAAACTCCTCCACAGACTACAGCTCACATCTCATTGGTGTTGCTACATTGCTGCCAGGAGAAGGTAGATAGGATTGGGCTGTTATTTGGACTGCTCTGGTTTTACTAGTGGTTGGTTTTAAGGGGGCTTTGGTTATGGGGGCTCTCTGTCAAAGCAGACCCCTTCTGACTGGCTAAGTAGCTTGAGATGGTGGCAGCAAAAAAAAATGTTTCCCTCATTCCAATTTCAGTTTACCCAGGAAAAAAGAGTGAAGCTGGGAGCAGACAAGATGGTGTCATTGCCACCTGCTAGTAGCTGTGCCCATTTTACCCTCCATCTTCCCTTATAGCACCTCATTCTGTAATAGACCAGGCCTGGATATAGAAACCCTTCTGGTTGGTGTTTGCATTATTTACTGGGGGAGGGGGTTATTGAATGTAGATTGTAGTCTACTTGGGGCAGGAACCTCTTTTTAGGTTATATGGTATAAGCACCATGTACAGAGTTAGTATTGTATAATGATGAGGAAAATGATGATTATGAGTAAGTGAAAAGATGAACTGGATTTTAAAACAAGTAGAAATTCTTGTTTCTGCAGTACTTTCAACAATGTTTGAGGTTTTATAGTTTGGAAAAGAGGCAATTAAGGGGGGACATGACTGAGACTTATGAAAGTATGCATAGTGTGGAGAGAGTGGACAGGGAGATTTTCTTCCTCTCTCAAAATGCTGGAATCAGGGATCGTGTAATGAAACTGACTGTTGGGAAATTGAGGACCTCTAAAAGGAGGTACTTCTTCACACAGTGCTTATTAGCTTGAGGAACACTGCCATGAGATGTGGTGATGGCCACTAGTTTGGCTGGCTTTCAAAGGGGATTGGACAAATTCAGGAAGGACAGGTCTAGCCATGGTGACTCACCTTGATGGCTATGTGCTACCTCCAGATTCGGCAGCAGTATGCCTCTGACTGCTGGAGACTGCTGCTCTGACACAGAGCAGGAGAAATGGTGGGAAATGGCTTTCCTTCTCTCCTGCTTGTGGGTGTCCCTGGGGCAGCTGGTTGGCCTCTGTTGAAAACAGGATGCCAACTAGATAAACCTTTGCCCTGATCCAGCAGGGCTTCACTTATTATCTCGTATTCTGCCTATGGAACAAGAATATCATCAATGTCCATAGGAAGCAATGGCAGCCATTCAGTTACATGGGAGAAAGAAAAGGGACACAAATGGGGATAGCCTGGAAGTGTGGGCTAAGCATATCTTTTGCCCCAGTAACTCCAGTGCTGGTAATCCTTGTCACCACCTCATATTTCATAGATTGCAGTCAATTGACTTATCAGATTCCATAGAAACCTGAACCCAACTCGTTTTCCTGCATGGACCTGTCCTGGGTTCACCATGCTAGAATGTGATGGAACCCCCAAACTAGGTGTTTAAATATAGAGAGGCATATATTGGCACTTTAATCTGGAACACTTTGCACCATCATATTTGTCTGTGACGCTAACTAAGTCAGAACCACTTTTCAGAGTGCGATACCACAGTCTCCCGAGACTGAAGGGTGCCAGTGATGATGATGTAACAAAGTCACAATGTCAGAGCAGCTTCAGCTATTGGGACTTAGCTCTGCCACAGCCTCTGGTGTGCCTCAGCCAAGGTCTGTTTGTGCCTGAGTAGTCAATGTTCAGTTTGGCCTGTTAAGCCAAAACTAGTTGCAATACACAAACTAGTTAAGCTTCTTTAGTTTTTCGGCCAATTTATTCTGCAGACATCAAGTTTTGACACCTTCAGCTTAATTGGTTTGATGTTATTGTTACTGAGTTGATATTTATTAAAAGATATCATCATCAAGCAGCTATTTCTATAGTGAATGCCAAATCCAACAGCAAAGCATGTCCATTGATCTGTATCTCCGGTGTAAAAAGTTATTGTGTGTGCCTTTTTTTTTTTCATTTGTCTTCAGATTTTAATGCCTTTCTATGCCACTGTGTATATGACAGAAGATAGCCTTGTATGTAAATGCTTGAATCTTCTCAGCCTTCTAGACTCTCCCTGCAGAATGATAATAATAAAAAAGGCTTTAAGAATTGAAGTTGCATTTATATTTTTCACAACTCAGTAAGAGTGTTTATTTAAATACCATACAGTTTCTTTTTTCCCCTTCTTTAACAACAGGCAGCCCTGAAGTGCAGTTATAGGTCTGTTTACACCACACAGATATCAAATTGACTTGCTAATGGTAACTTTTATTCGGTATCCATGGGTTACTGTGTCATGTGATTTGACATCAAGTACAGACAGTGCTGATTAGTAGCATCCAGTTCTGTCCATCTCTGTGCATCACTGAACCATCTGGTCATTTATTCACTAATAAGCCCCTAATGGCCCAAATATTCACCGGCCTGTCATTGTGACATGGCATAAAATGCCTACATCTTTCAACTTGCTTTGACATGTTGCTTGTTTCACATCAAAACCCGTCATTTACAGGAAAAGAGCTCAGAGGGGTAAAATCTTGACCTAATCTGCAGTGTTAACACAAAGACAGAGGCTTTGTTATCTGGTAGCCTGACTGAAAGCATGTAAATGGGCATGAATTCATTTTGTACATTTTTTCCCCATTCTCATTTTACAACATTCTTTAAGTTTGGTATCATCCCTAATATGGCTCTTTAAAAAAAAAATCAGGGCCGTGCTTGAAATATCTTTTCTTTATCTGTTTATGTGTTAAGAAAAGCTTCCAAGGAACTTGAGCTTCACATATGCCTTGCCATCTTTTTACATCTAAAATATTCCAAAAGAAAAGATGTGGGTATGAAGCTGTGGAGCTCTCCAGGTTTATTAAAATATTCATGATTACTTTGTTGGACTTTCAGGGATCTATGTTTTTTTGTTTTTTTTTTTAACTCCAAGATTGTCTGTCTGTCTGTCTGTCTGTTCTTTAGCTTAGTATGATCATTGTAAAATCTGTCTTTCTGAGAATATCTTTAGCTAGGAAGTCTATTCTTCTTGCTGAGAATATATAAGTATGAATGAATGAATTAATGGAAACTTGGTGACTAAGCAATCCTCTCTTTTGTTTAAACCACAAAGCGATGGAATCAATCACACAAGAAGGACTTTTTTTTACATCTTTCCAACTATACCTACATGTAATATAGGTTTGTTGTTGTGTGTGTTTTTTTAAAAATCCCATTAAACTAATTGCTGTTGAAATCTTTATTAATAGTTCATTAAAATGTGATTAAAGCATGATGTAATTGATTGTAACTGGAACAGTTAGCGGACTTTTATGGCCCTGAAGTAGTGGATATGGATGGAGCACATAATTCAAGCAGAATGTTGCAGGCTCTTGGTGAGTGCCTTAAAGGATACTCTGGATGCTATCCCGGCTTTGTTAATGGTGACCAAATTCTCCCCACCCCCTTTATGAGAATGAATTGTAAATCATTTGCCTGAAGTTGGGTGGGAGAGGAAAGGTAGAGGGGAGGAAAGGTAGTGCTGGTGGCAACATTTAGCAAGGACCAGAGTCCTACTCTTGAACATACTCAAGGTTAAAATGTCAAAACCAGTATATTCTGAGAATTTTTGTGATCATTTTCTATCCCTTTTATAATAGGAAATATAACAATATTCATCAACCCAGATAAATCCATTTTCCCCCTCTTTTTGTAGCACAAGGATTTGTGCCTTTGACATGCATACATTGTACACAGGCCCAACTGGAATAAAAGCCATTCAATGTTTAGAGTCACTAAATTGGCCTGGAAAAAAATAACATGTGGTCTGGAACAGAAGGAAAGACACCAAAATCACTAGCGTGCCTGAGGAGGACGGGGGGGCAGTGCCCTGGGTGACACATCTGGGGGACAGTGGTGCCATCCACTGCCCTCATGGCAATTACCCCCACGTTCTCCCGTCCCCCTCACAGCAACTTGGAGCATTTGCTTGCTGCTCTGAGAGGCTGCCCGCTTCTTTTGCTTTGAAAAAAAGCCAAAAAAGCGAGTGGCCGCTCAGAGCAATGTGCAACCACTTTGAGCGACCCTGAAGTAATTGCAGTGACATCATCACGTCACCACAATGACTTCTGAGTCAGGTGGGGTCGACATTGGCAGGCATGGCCCAGGTAGCATAAGAGCCAGGGATGCAATTGGCCAAGTTATGTATTTCACCCTATATATGGTAAAATCCTCCAACCATTCATTCTGGAGCCCACACCTTGACATGAATGTGAATTAGTACAAAAGTAACCTTCATTAGCAGATGTTAATCAGTGGAAGTGAAGGCAATAAATGATGTGACCCAGCACATTGCATTCTTACTGCACAGACAATCAAATTAACTTCCATATTTGTCTTCCTTGCAGTCCATTTCATTACCTGATTAACAAATCAATCCTACGCAAGCCTTCTCAGCCCCATTGTGTTTAATGGGGTTACTCCCGGGTAAGTGTGTTTAGAATTGCAAACCTAGAGCAGCATATGAATTTTTAATAAATGCCCTCTAAGACGGATGGTTACTGTACTGAATCCTCAAGGGCACCAACAAATGTGTTGAAGACAATCTAGTATAATGTGCAGCCCATCTATTCCAAGGACTAATTTTTCCATGCAATTGGGAAGACAAGGAATGTAAGTGCATGATGTCTCTTGGTTTTCAATGTTCAACTCTGACACATGATATTTGACTCTTGACTTTGAAAGAGATAAGGAGCAAAACACTTTTATTTAATAACTTGGCCCAGTGACGAAATTCATTCTCAATGCACATTCATTCTAGAAGACTCGCATCTAGAGGCGGCTTGCAAAGAGGTGTGTAATAAGAAGCTGTCACTACTGAGCAGCAGTCTATGGGCCTTCTGAATCTCCTGTATGGGCCTTCTACTGCTGAGCTGCTCATACCAGTGGATGTTGCCATGCAGCAGCAGATGCAGGGAAGCATCTTACGCAGCACCATACAGGTGCATGGTGCTGGTATCATGTTGTGGGGGCCCAGGGGTAAGGCCTGTAGTGGTCCCCAATTAGGCCCTGGACCATGTAGACCTCCCACCATTTGAAACCCATTGGCCTCCATGTTTCCCCAAGCCTGCTAGCAAATGGGAAGAGGGACTTGATAGTGGTGAGTGATAGCTCCCCATCAACAAATGGAAGAGAGGCTTTGAAGGAAGGGGTATCGTTTCCTTCCCCTTCCGTCCATGGAGGGTAGAAAGAAGAGAAGTCGCCACTATCTTTTCCTCCTTCCATGATGATGACAGAGGGTGGAAAAAAGAGGAGCTGCAACTGCTGCCAATGCCTCTGACAATGGTGGCCTCCTTCTATTGCTCTTCCCACTGGCCAATGGTTTTCCTTCCAGGAGCCTTTGGGAGAAAGCCCACTGGCCAATAAGGAGGGCAGGAAGAGGACCTGCTCCAAGTCTCTTGGTCAAGAGGCTAATGTGGCTGCTCCTTTGTCTTCTGCCTTCTTCACTGTCTAACAGGGGTGCCCCCAGAACCTCCCCCCACAATGATCCAGGGGTCTCTGGGAATGCTCCCATTTGAAGATGGGTTTGCCAGGTAAAGCAGCATTAAACAAGCCTTGTCACCAATTTGTACCAATGTTGTCACCTGAAGTAGAAGCTCAGGCAACAGCCTGGTTGGATGGGCCTTTTGATGGACACAGGTCCTTGCCCAATGCTCAAAGAAGCCAACCCCTAATGCTGCTCTTGCAGGAGCCTAGTGTGCTGCCCATCAATAAGAGCACAGGATCCTCCCTCCACATCACTACATGACATCACTCATGGTGACCTCTTCCAACAAACCAAAGTGCATGTGAGCTGCTGCTGCTGCTCTTAGAATCACAGAATGTTAGAGTTGGAAGTAACCTCAGATATCATTTAGTCAACCCCTGCTCAGTACCCTTGCTCAGTGCAGTCATCTTTGCATCTTTTCTGGTGTGAATTGACATGGTATCTTAACATGGAACTTTTGTTTCATACAGGATGTTAAGAGCAGAGTGAGAACCATAGTATATGAACCATATTGAAGGGCACTAGTCAAATGTATTTTTCTGTCATGCACCTCAGTGCTGGAAAGTTGGTTAGGATTGGACTGGCCGGAATATAATGTGTGAAGTATGGTCAGCATGCTGTGAGTTGCACTGGGAACTCCAGAAAAACACTTGGTAAGGCTTGCAGACCTTTGCCTGAATCTCTTCACAAGCAAATGATACCATGAATCTCCCTCAGAACCAAGAGTGTGGGGTGTGAGATATGGATCACAACAGTATTTGATACTGGCTTTTATATATAGACTGATCCTATAATAATCCTGTGATAACATTTCACTAGTGAAAATCAGATTTTGAAGAAGGAAAAAATACATAAATATCTCTCCCTAACTTCAAAGTTTAAACCATGAACTGTGAACATTATTTTCATGTTACTTTGCATTTTTACAATATAATAGGCTTAGCCTTATGCTTGTTAAGGACTGCAGCACTTTCAAGTGGGCTTCGTAATGTCAAATTGAACATGAATGTATATTAAAGGGCAAACTGTACTGTGTGTAGAATCAAGATGTAATATTATCTCATGGTATGAACCATAAATGATAATCGTCCAATTAATAATTCTTAGACTATGGCCAAGGACATATCATGAACTGTGATATACTTTGATAGCACCTGTTGTGTCATGGGTCCATATGCAATAAACAGACTAGTTAGCATCCACTCCTCCAGTTTATTCCATTGGTTAAAAACAGCACACCACCAAAGGCTCAATCCTATTCAGTTTTCCAGTGCTGGTACAACTGTGCTAATGGGGCATGCACTGCATCTTGTAGTGGGGTAGCAGTCACAGAGGCATCCTTAAGGTATGGGAACATTTGTTCCCTTACCATGGGGCTGCATTGTGGCTGCACCAGGGCTGGAAAATTGGATAGGGTTGGGCCCAAAGGCTCAGCCTATATACCCATTACTCTACCCCACAAAATCCCTACAAATCATCCACACCTGTTACAAGACTCAGGGCTAACAGATTAATTACTCACTCCCAGCCACTCACAAATCCTCCTTCTTTCCATTAACCCCTTCATACACAACAGTACCAATCTTGTATCTGAGACGGAGAGGTCTCCATCCAGAGTTGCAGCAAAATTGAGCCCATTTATGCATGGTCTCTACATAAACTTGCAATTTATGTAGAGACTTACAGCCCAATCCTATGCATGTCTACTCAGAAGTAAGTCTCATTAGAGTCAATGGGGCTTATTCCCAGGAAAGTGTGGATAGGATTGGGTTGTTAAAATATTTACCCATTTTCTCACAAAATTGCAAGTTTTACCAAGTTTTGCTGTAACATTGGAGATGTCTATGAAAGAGATGCAACTTATCAGTACCACAGCATTATTCTAATATGCTAGAGGAGACTTGAGCTGAAGGATTAGTTACAGCTGTCAAAACAAACCACTCACAAATAATTTGATCACAGTTGCTTCCTCAAATAATTAACCAATAAAAGTGGTTTATGTTGGGGACCACGGCCATCTGCTAGTCAGTCACCTATAGCCGCACACCCCTGATACTATAGAACTAAACATCAACTTAAATATCTACATTAGAGTGTTCTCTTCTCCAGATACTTATTTCTACTTGGAACTTATTATTATTCAATGAAAGATGTAGCTCATTTCATCCCAAACTCCTGGAGTAGGTTACAATATGACACAAATACAATCTAAGGCAAACTGAAAAACAGTATTCCAGTAAGCCCAAATAAATATAGCATTTATATGAGAGTGCCAGCCCATGCATGCTTACTCAGAAGTCCCAGTGTGTTCAATACAATGTACTTCCAGGCAAATTTGCATAGATTGTAGCTTTAATGTAATGAGCGACATACTGGCTCTCAGGTAGCTTTTGGGAAAGGATATGAACATTTGCATGATATTAACATAAACCATTGGGCAAAATTCTTAGTTTGCCTCCTGCTGGGTCTGACCTTTTATCTAAGGTCCTTTGATAAAAGTTTCAGAGGCATCACCCGAGTGCTCCTCATGATGATATCACTACCCCTGTTTTAGAAGTACTGTACCCCACCCTTCCTCACCTCAACTATACCCCCCCCCACACACACCTGTTAGTGCTGGTCCTTATAAACAAATTTGCAACTTTCCTTGCCAAGTAAAGTGGAGAAAATGGACAATTCCATGCTAAACTTAGTTCTGAAACTCAGATCTGGTCTACACATGGAGGAGAATGGAGTAGTTGCATCCTCAAGAGACACTTGAAGAGACACTGCTTCAAGCTGCAGGTAGAAAATGCCGATTTTGAATGCTCTCCCATGCCAAAAGCTCTTTGCAAGTGAAACAAGCAAATCAGGGAGAAACAGTCAGCTCAGTTACAGACTCATTCTGTCCTAGTCATCTAATGGCAGAGAGTTTTTCCCATAGTGTTGGAAACTGATTTTTCCCCACCTGCATTCTGAAATGCCATGGAGCATTTGACGAGTTTCTCTAGTACCTCCTCCCACCCTCTCATGCCATTATGTGTGCAAACTAGACCTGCATCAGAACTGTGTGACTAGTCCCACCAACCAAAGAAGCAACCTTACAACAGTAGGCCAGAGCAAGTCAAGTGATAAGCCTTACAAACGCCTTTGGGTGGGCCTTGCTGGCTCTTGCTGGCTACAGACACGCTGGCCAATCCTAACTTGTGCTGGAAACAGGCAGGCTGGTGTGTCTGCACTGTATCCAGCACAAGTTTGGGACCAAAAGCAGCACAGCTTGAAGCAAGGGGAATTGCTTCCCCTTACCCCGTGTTGCACTGCAGCAGCCCCAATGGGCCTTCTCGGATCTGAGCTGCCTCAACTGCTCTGCACCACCTGAGAACAGGGGTCAGGATCCGGCATAACCACCGGATCCTGGCCCTGCTTCCTGCTCAACCATCCCCAAGAATGCCTGCTGCCTGCCCTCCCCCCACTCTGGAACACCTTCCTCTCATCCTCCCTATGCTCCCCCCAGACCCCTGTGTTGGCCGAGCTCGGCCGGCACAACTCATCCATCCTCCAGGGCCTGTGTCAGTGCAAGGAGGCCAGTGCACAGATGTGTGCCGGCCTAACTCCCTTCATAGAGGCACAAAAGTGCTTTACAGCACTTGCTCCTTTACAGCACTTTTGTGACACTCTTGAGCTGGTGCAAGGGACTTGCGTTCGCCCAAGTGAGGGCTAGGATTGCGCTCTTCAGAGGAGATAGAACTGACCATCACATTGACCTGATTCATGGTGGTATTTTAATCTTTCTTTTATTATTACATTGATTTTATTGCTAGACTTGGCTGGTATTTCCTTTTTAATTCCTTTCCCCACACTCCAAGGAGACTCTTCCCAGCTTTCATTGGGCTTTGCTTAGATTCTGTAATGCTCTGTTTCCTGGTTTACCCACATGTCTTCCTCCTTAAACTTTCCTATTCAGAATTCTGCTGCCCATATTATCCATTGCTCACAGCAGGCTGATTACATGGCTTCTCTTGACTGTTCACTCCATGGCCTCCCAATTACCTTTGGTATCCAGTTTAAACTTTTATGCCATGCTTTTAGAGCCTTAAATGATCCATCTTCTCCATACTTGTCATCTCCTGCTATGTTTTGTTAGGGTCTTCCCACACTCCTGAGAAGGCCTCAGATTTCTTGCCCTTTTCCTCATCTGTAGCTTTTTTTCATCACCTATTCCACATATTTGGAATCTTTTCCTGTTAATATCCAGCAACTTCATTGGCTTTTTTCTTTTATAATAATGCTCACGTATGTATTTCCTTTAGCTTTTTCCTCCTTTGCTTTTGTAGTCTATTTTAAACTGATAAAGAAGGAATGTTTAACCTCTTGTGATCAGAGGCTTATGATGATCATATTACTGAAATAATAGAGACGCACGAACAATCCCTGTCCACAGGCTTGTGATCTAGAAAAGAGATATTGTTTTGCATTCCGGCATACTCTTGCCTCTCACACTCCTTGCCTTCTGTTGTACTGTCTGTCTTGATTGTGAGGCACATATGTGGAGGCGACTGTGTTTCATGTCTGTTAAGTGCTCAATACATTTCAGGCAGTGTATTGATCCTAATCATATTGTTCTTTAGAAATTTATTAGTAACCTTCCCCTGAAATATATACTGTAGCAAATAAGACTGATCAGTAATACAGTGTAATAAAAATAATGCAAAAACTTGTGCGTTAAACTATACCACCAAGAAAAACAAGGGCAACAACTGTGCCAGTTTAAAATCAAAGTTCATCCATCAGCAATGGTCAGCAAAATCTTTGAACTGTCTTCGCCTGTCAGCAGAAATCATACAAAAAAGTTGTGTGGGAAAAGTCTCTTTGAGCAGGGAGTTTCAAAGGATAGGCACTGCAATGGACCTGTTCTGAACAATCTCACTTGTTGCGCCGGGGGGGGGGGGCAACCAGGAAGTTGGGGGGAGCTGTTGGGAGGTGTTGAGGGGGCAACCAGAAAGTTGAAAGGTAAGTAAAAAACGTTTTTACTCATTTCTCTAATCAATCTGATTGCCTATGGGTCTCTTCAGATCCACACCAGCTATGCAAATTCAAGGAGAGGAAGAGGAAGGGTTGGGATATAAAATCAGGGACAGGATTCCAGCACGGGTCACTGCCATTGGGATTTACCCCCTCCAGCCTCCAGATTGCCCCCCCAGTCCAAACATCCCCAAATTTCCCCCTCCCCACCCATGGCCTGCACCCTCCACCACCTTATTGGTCCGAAGTTGTCTAGATGCGCTGTTGACTTTGTGAGGAGCTGGTGGCCATTTCTGCTCATGGCTCCCTCATGTCTGGCAGTGGCACACCATTTACAGCAGTGCTGCGCTGTTTAGGACAGGGGAACTGTGTTCCACTGTCATAACTTCAGGATTGGGCCATAACTTCCTTTGGATACATTATCTCAGTTTCGTTCTTTGACTTTTTTTTTAAACAACTAAATTTAACTATGTTTAGGGGAAACTGTTTAAACCTCCCTTTTCCTAATTTTTTAATGCTATATCTTTTTAAAATTATTGTTACATACCTCAGACCTTAAGTATTGATTACAGATTAAATTATGATTATAAATTGGGAATACATGCAGGTTTGTATAATTAAATATCTAAATATTAGAACATCTATACATACCCGTGCACTGTCTTTTTTATCATTATCATGAGAAACAACTCAGCTACAGATGTGTGTTTAAAGCACAGCTGGCCACCAGAGCTGCTGGGATACACAAAACATTTTAATCCAAGCCTACCAGATATTTGCAGCGCAGTTCATGTTCATCATGTTTAGCGGTTTCCGACGGCATAAAATCAAAGATCTTTTGCTTCATCACAAAAGCATTCTTGGGAGTTCTCCAAATGAAAAGGCCAAATGAGTCAGGCACAATGGTGCAATGCCATAATCCAAGAAACTGGAAAATGAATGAAATGCATCAAAATGCAAATTACAACTGGTTGTCACTCTCATATTCTCTGCCTGTATGACATCATGCTACATTGCAACGAAATGAAACAAAGGAGAATATGCCTAGATATGGGGTAAAATTTATGAGATTGATTTCTGAACCTCCTTTCATTTTATAGGTTTCTTTCTTTCATAGACCTTTCTAATTTTTTTTTTCCCAGAAAACACTAAGTTCTTACTGTTTTGCTGCAGAAGATGCAGCAAAGCAGGGGATCTTTCCTCAACACAGTTCTTCCATTGTGAGCATATTACATTTTCTCAGCTGGCAGTATTTTGCACTCTGAAACTCTGTTAAACACAATTGCGTGGCCATTACCAGACAGTGTCTATGACAACAAAACTGACAAGAGACACAACCCTCTCATGGCTGCACTATCTTGAGATATGTATCCAATGTTATTGAATATTAATTTTAAAAATGTCTTTAGAGCAGTGGTTCTCAAACTGGGGTGTCGCGATACCCCAGCCACACAGCCCTGGCCTCTGCCCCCTTAAGGGCTTGTCATGTTGCTGGATCTGGATCGTGTCACTCCCATGCTGCAGAGACCCCATGCTGTGGAGACCCTCAAAGAGGTCGCGATTGCGATTTTGAGGGTCTTCACATGTTGAGGAGCCCTAGAGAGGCTGGTGTGGGGTTCCCTGCACTCCCAGGAGGCTGCTGCAGGCTCTGGTAAGTGGCAGCAAGCCCCTGTGCCCGATCCAAAGCAGTGTGACCAGGCGGATTGCGTCGCTGCCTTCTGCCCACCCCTGCACACTTACTGTGGCTCCAACTCTCCCTGAGAGTTTGAGAACTGCTTCTTTAGAGGCTGAACACTCCCTTACTGTAGTACTCAAGTATTCATCATGAACAAAAGTTGTGAACATTAACATTAAGTATCCAATACTAACTAATGCTAGGAATGCTGGAGCAGGCTGCTGGAAAGCCGCTAGAAAGCACTTTGTGGCAGCGCTAGCAGCCAGCACATCGGGAGGACGGCCAGAACCTTTCTTCACTTGCTGGAGGACATCAGGAGGCCTGCTGGAGCAGGTAAGCACAGTGCAAAGGGTGAAAGGGGGCAGGGGAAGGCAGGGAGGGGAGGAAATGGGATAGGGGATGTGCAGATCAGGTCTGGGGAGAGGTTGTTTTGGCAGTGGCAGCTCACACCAAATTCAAATCCCCTTACTGGGCCTGAACCACGTGCATGGAGCAATGTGATATTGCTGATACAGTTCGAGACGCCCCATAACAATTGCTGGGGCTTACCCCAGCACAAGGAGACATATGTCTCCTTACTCCAAGGAGATCTCCAGCAACTGATAAGCCTCTGTGGGATACCACTGCCGCTGCATCACCACACAGGAATTTTAGTAGAATTGGTCTGAAAGTTTGCCCTTTCTCCTCTAACCAAGTCTCATAATATTCTGGATCTTTTGGTCTATGACGGTCTTCTCCAATGCTGGAGAGCTCACCTCTAATATGGAATATGGCTGTTCCCCCTGTAGCAGGACCACCTTATTCTGAAATATGACTAGGATATAGCACTAATGTGACTGGCAATAATAGAATAGAATACCTTTTAGAACAGAATACGTAATAGAGTGGAATACCTTTGTTCTCTTTGGCTTGCCATCCTGAGATTTCTGCACAGCAACTGTAGGCTGTATGTAGCCTGTACTGAGATTTCACTCTTTTGCTAGTTTTAATATTGCTATACCACTTTTCAAATGAAATATCCAGAGTGGCTTACAGTAAAGGACAAAATAAAACATAAAGTTACCATTCCATTTAAAAAATCTCTTAAAAAGAACACCTGGAACATTTTTTTTAAAAAACTGATTGAATAATAAACCTCATTAAAACCATCTATGACTTTTAAATTTTCATATCAGATGTCATAAAAATGAAGCTATAGGATACTTATTGTTAAATAAAAGTGGATGCATTTGTTTAATGTAGCTGTTTTTTAAATTCCCAGGTGAAACATCTTTGAGATATCATAGTGGGAAGGAGGTAGACACATTTTTCACAATCTGAGGATCATAATAAAATAGCTGTCATATTTTGCTCATTTCTAATTTATTTTCTATAATGAGTCTCATAGCAAATCTTATGCATGTCTAATCGGAAGTAAGTTCAATGGGACTTACTCCTGGGTAATTGCGCATAGGATTGCAGCCTGAGTGTTTCTTCATTATATTAGAGGAGCTCGAACACATAATAGTGGAGAACTGAGAAAGGTCCCTACATATGGTAACTCAGGTAGCACTTTAGAGGGGTATCAGGCACACAAAATTCATAGGTTGGTCCATTGGGTCCCTCCCCCCAAGTAAGGAAATATACCTTTATTAGGATCAACTACAATGTCACAAAGTAGCCAGCAAGTGTCTGAGGTTCTCCAGAACTCTTTCCTGACTGCACGTTAAGCAAAATAGTGGGTGGGTGGGAGGAACCTGGGCATTAGGTAGAGGCCAAATTCAGTGGTGGTCCTGGGGAGGTCGGGGGGGGGGAGCAAAAGCCCCAGCCTGTGGGCCCTGTGGGGGCACCGCCTATTCCCATCATGCTGCTGCTGCCCAACTTCCAGAGCCATTCTGGGGGCAGGCAAAGCCCCACGTCATCTGAAAACCAGAAGTACTGTTTAACGGCACTCCAGAGGCCTTAGAAGACTCTTGGAGCACCCAGGAACATTGTGCAAGGCTCTGTAGGAACAGGGTAACTATCCCCTGGGGGTGGTGTGTTGCGGGTCCTGGACCTCACTATCCCCTGAGGTGGTATGTTGTGGTCCTGGACCCCAGGGTGGCACAGGGGCCAGATGCGCAACTTCCCAAATTCTACAGTTTGTAACAATCTTAAAACTGAACTGTGGGAGATTTTATGCAGATTTATAGCCCAGACTTACAGGGATAGGATATGATATGTGCCGGCACGTGTAATCCTGCACTCTTGAATGGGAAGGTGTATGTCTTTAACTATCAGTATAGGGTTGCACTCAAGGAAGAATAAGCAGAAGGACTCTCATGGAAGATGAGTTTCCTACCCCAACTGCAACCCTCAGTGCTCCAGCCCAGAACACCTCTGAGGGTTGGGACACCCTCAGGAATAGGATGTGGCACAAAATGCTCCAAGTGTGCTGAGGGGTCATGCTCAATTTTAGCAGATCCACCCTCTGCACTCTCCCATACTGCATCCTGGCTTGTTGTCAAGGGTCCCTTGACTTTCAAGGGCAGCTTTTCAGAGGGACAGGGCTGTAGTGGGGAGGAGAGAGCAGGAAAGCCTCTTTTCCCAACTTGCTTGAATAGTTCCGACCCTATTCTGTGTGGCCTCGATATCATTTCCTTTGTATGCTCACATGGTCTCTATTTGCACTGCTGAAACACTAAAAAAATGTTTGTGCTGAGATCCCTGTAGAGGGGAACATTCTCACTACTGCACAGAATTTGCAAAAAATAAAAATGTAAGGCTTACTTGGATCTTATCTCTCGCCTTCCTTCCTATGCAGATTCCAGATGCCCCCTTTAAACAAGCCATTCTTCCTCACAGCTCATGGTGTAACACTTTTTATATGAGGCTAAAGATTTTTTATGGTTCTATTTTTGTTTTAGTAGCTGCTTATAGAATCCGTTCACTCGGCATGAAGGGGGTCTCATCTGTTGCAACAGACACAGTGAGCTGTTATATTGAATTTGTTCATACAAGAGCTAGTGCCAGAAGCCTGGTGGAATTAAGTAAAGCAGTGGGGGGTTCTTTAAGCAAAAACGGGGGCTGCTGACCAGTTTGAAATACAAGACCTTCGAAGGAAACCAATTCAAAAACTTTAAAACATCTTAATTTGTTACTTCACACTGGTTCTCATCTATCCAGAACTCCAAACCTGGTTATTACTAGTTATCACCCTAGTAGGCCCTGAGGGTAAGCTTTCCAAATCTGAATAGCTTTTGCTAAGCAAGCCAGCTTGTTAAAAAAAGCTGGTCCAGTTGCAAAAAACTGGAACAGCTAGCCAGAATTATTCCACTATCCTGCAAGATCTAAAGTAATCTCCACTAATGAAGTATTTGCCTCTGGGCACGTTCAAATGGCAGCTTTCCTCACTATTGATTTAGCATTGCAGCACTAAACTGGAAGCACAGACAGTACCTGGGGAGAGTCCTACACAGAAAAGCAAGGATGGTTCTTTTTACGCAGAAAGTGGGCAAGCACACAAGGATACAAGTGCCTCCTTGTGCCAGCACTGTGGGCGATTTGTGGCAGGTCATGGAAGTCACCATCATTCAGCTTACAAACAGAACTCTGCCCATTCTATCGGTTCTGTGAGGCAACCATGCAATGATAAAAGACTTGGGAATACGTACTGCAGAGCTTCCATTTCTCTACCTGTAGGATGGGTATAGCAGTGGACACTGCTGTTTCTGGTTGTCATCAGTGAGTTGTAGAAAGGGAGGGGGAGGCTTGTTGTGCTTAGTAGTGACCACAGCTGAGTGACAAGTGAGAAAGCTGGGTCACATCCAAAGTGAACATTGTGGGGACAGGGACTCACTAAGCCTCTGGTAGTTGGCAGTTATGAACCAATAGCAATCGCAGTCCCTCACAGCTTGCTGGTCACATTGTTTGATTTCTTTCTAACAGCAATTTTCAACCTCTGTGCGTTGGCACATTGGTGTGCTGCGAATGGTCTGCAGGTGTGCCATGGGAGTTTAGGGGTGTGTCATTTATTAGTAAGGCCATTGAGGGATGTGAGCCCCCCCCCCCACTAGAAGCTTGGTGTGCCTTGTCAATTGTTCAAAAATTGATGGTGTGCCTTGATAGTTTTAGAGCGCAATCTTAAAGTTGACTTGGGCCATAAAGTTGACTTGGGCCATAAAAGCATGTTTGCGCCTCTGTGGGAGGAAGCCGCATCAGCACATCTAGATGCACAGACGTGCTGAGGCTTTCCCTCAGCCGTTTGTGTTGGCGTGCTTGTGCCAATACAAGCAGCAAAAGTAGGCGTGGGGGGCAGGGAGGAAGAGGGAAGGAGGCGTTTCTGGGCGGGGGAGGGCGGGTGATGGGCAGACCTAGGGGCGGGTGTGTGGGGAGCCGGAGGCGGGGCTGGGATCCGGTAGTTATGCCGGATCCCAACCCCCGTCCCCACAGAGAATGGAGCGGCTTCAAGCCGCTCTGCTCTCCTCAGACTTGCGCTACCTCTAGAGGTGGCGCAGGTCCAAGAAGACCCATGGGGCCAGCAGTCCTTACCCAGGGGTAAGGAGAAGAGTTTCCCCTTGCCTCTGGCTGAGCCGCTGCTGCCAACGAACCTGCGTTGGATGAAGTGCAAGCCTCCTGGCTTGCCTGCTCCAGCGCAGGTTTGGATTGCGCCCTTAGTGCCTTCTCACTGTTCCGTAAGATGAAAAAGGTTGAAAGTCACTCTTCTAACATTCCTGTCCTGCCTTGTAGTCATGAGGCACTCAGGCAGCTTAACAGTGCAGTTATAAATATAAAAAAGAATAAACAATTATCCAACAAAAACAATAAGGCATCGATACAATTAGCGTAAAGGGCAACATGATAAGCACTTATCACATTTCAAATGTAGTAGCAGGTTCAAATGTTAAAAGCAGAAAAGACCTGATGGAATAAAAATGTCTTTGCAACCTGGTGAAAGCCTAGCTCCAATGAAGAAGCATCACAGACTGAATGCCATCACTTCCTCCTTTCCCCACAGTGGTAGCCAGGCCCTTCTCCTCAGCTATTGCTTGTCAGTTTTGCTCAGAAGTAGCAGTGCACAGATATATGCATGACACAGCAGGGACTGCTATCAGGTTTGTATCTGGCTGTCATTAACTGGAAGGGCAAGGGGAAGAGCATGGTCATTGTTCACTGGGTGGCACTCGCATGGCACTCATCTGTATGTGTATGTGCAGAGCGGAGGGGTAATTGGTTTGGAAAATGTACAAAGTACACTTTCTGTGTTCTCTCAAAGCTTTCTTGTGGGTTGTCTCTAAGTTCAGCTGCCACTTTATTCCAAACTAAAGCCTACTAAAATTGCAAGAGAGCTCAAGGGTATGCAGGATTCCAGAAATATGAACACGGGATCATGACCAATCAAACCTCAGTTACACAAAACCAAGATAGTAACTGTTTTAATTTATTCCTGAAACAGCTCATTGTACATCATTCTGGCACATTCATAATCAGGAGAGAGAGAGAGAGAGAGAGAGAGAGAGAGAGAGAGAGAGAGAGAGAGGTTCTATGCCTCTGGTCTTATCTACACTAGTAATAATAATAACATAAAGTGAAAGGAGGTGAATTGCACCTATCAATTGTGATAATTGATCCTGAACAAAGAAATCTGAATCTATATAGCTGTCATTAGGCCAAAAGTTTTCTAAAGGCATTGGAAAGTGAAATATTTTGGGGTTGGGGTAGAAAGGTGGGTGAGTTCCAAGTGTAAATAAATAAAGTGACCAGTCCAGATTTTGTCAAAAGGATATTTGTACAGAGGGGCTGGAGGGACAAGATGTGCTAGAAATGGATAGGACAAAACTGACAAATCTGCTGCTATTTTGGAATGATGATGCAAATTCACCCTTGTTAACATATTCATAATAATGAAAGTCCTTTTGGCATGTCAATATGACAGAGCATACTTTTCAGAAAGGTCTGGGCCCTTTTTGTAGGGCATGGACCTACATCCTCTGTTGAAGTACGTACATACACTGTGTACTGCCACCCACATATGAACTGTTGGGAGGGAGGGAGTGTGTATTCCTGTTATATGTCACAGATTTAAAGGTTACAGAAGGTTCCCAGATTTTTACAACCAGTGAAAATCGGCACCAGATCCGTAATTCTGGCACAACATGTCTTCTCTTTGAAGTCTGCTTACTGCTTTTTACAGTTCTATTTTTAAAATGTATTAAAGACATTTAAAAGTGGCAGAGACTTTCCATAAAAGCCGTGCTGTCCAGAATCAGGATGCTGGTCCCAATTTAAAATAGCTGTTAAGCTGTTATAGTATATCCACATAAAAAGAGGCCTAACGTACAAAGTCCTTCTGACTACATTCATGTTTATTACTAAATTCTTCTTCAGGACCACAGAGTTCAGTTTCTCTTTATCATCCACTATCTCCAACCTTTCCTGTAACTACTGTGTGGGAAATTGTAAATGAGATTCTTTTACACTGACCATTAAAGAGAAAATATTAAAACAGAGGAAGGGAAAGAAGAATCTAATAAATGTTCCGTATTTACTACTGCTTGTGCTTATGATTTAAACAATAGCTAACACCACCACTGTGAGACGTTATAATCTGAAATGGATTCCAGAATAGCGCCTGCTGTTTTGGAACAGGCCTAAATTTGCATGTTTAATTTTTTCCCTCTCTATAACCTTAGGTCTTTGTAATAAACAATACATCAACTGCATATCTGATTGCTTACGCAAGGGCACTGAACTAGCATGATATGAATACTGCAGCAAAATGTAATCGTTGAATTATTTCTACTGGCGTTTATATAAAATGTTACAATTAATTAAATGGTTAGTAGTTCATGGGCTGGAGAGTTAAAAGGACTGTGACATTTTAAACTCCTGATCCTAACCTTCTCTGCAGATTATGGAGATGGCACAGTGCTCTGGATGCTGTGGCCAGTGGCAGACCTCCGCAGCCCCATGTCCTGGGGCAAAGGTCTGCAGTGGCGCTTCCTGCGGGATGCCCTCCCCCTGTGTGCAAATCTGCCCCCCCCCACTCACCAAAATGTTGCAGAGCCTCGCGGGACTCCAGGAAGCATCAGAAAAGCCTTCCCGCAAACCGGATACACTGTTTCTGATTGTGTCAGGAGCCTCAGTGAGCCACGCAGTTCTAGGAGCAGTTCTAGAGCCACACGAGGCTCCATGCCCCAGGCATTTGCCCCGTCTAGTGAATGGCAGGTCCACCACTGGTATGGCCCAGGTTCTTTTGCCTAGATTAGGCAGGTTTGCCAACCGCATCCTTTATTGCAGTGTTTCTCAAACTAAGGGTCAGGACACACTAGGTGGATCGTGAGCCAATTTCAGATGGGTCCCCATTCATTTCAATATTTTATTTTTAATATAGTAGACTTGATGCTACCCCGTCGTATGTGACTGCATTTGGACAAATGTTGCAGAGTATACTTTTAACAAGCTATTCTGTTTATGCTTTTAACAATGATAGTAAATGGAATTTATTCCTGGGTAAAAATTGGACCCTAGGATTGGTAAAATTTTTCCTACTTTAAAAATTTTCCTGTTTGATGATGTCACTTCTGGTTGTGACATCACATCCAGTGGGTCCGGACAGATTCTAATTCTAAAAAGTGGGTCCCGGTGCTAAAAGTTTGAGAACTACTGCTTTATTGGATCAGTCAGACCTGACCATGGTTGCTGGCACAGTGGTCACATCCTATTTGAATTACTGTAACATGCTGAATGTGGAGCTGCCGTTGCCCAGAAACTTCAGCTCATGCAGAATGCCTGTTGCACAATTCCTGTCTGGCAGTAAGCATTGTGATCACATCATGCCCTTGCTGAATCAGTCACCAGCAAGCCTCTAAGGGCAATTCAAGACACTCTAAAATGTTTGGGACCAGAATCTCTCATGACTGCCCCCTGCCATAGGAAACTGCTCATCTCCTGAAATCATCTGGGAGGGCTCTTCTGAAGGTTCCACACCAAAGTATGCAAAGCGATGACATGATAGAGGGCTTTCTCTGTGGTGGCACCTAAGTCGTGGAGTGCTTGTTGAAGGAATGTAGGATTGGGACCTGTCTTGGCTGTTATTCCAGTAGTGACTGAATACTTCCTTGTTTTGCTGGGCCTTTGACATGTGATGCTGTGGCTTGAACTTCTGAGCTGCTGTTTTGTTTCTGGTGCTCTCAAAACACTGTTGTCCTGGTGGCGACTGCGTTTTTGCTGTGTTATCTTTATTTCATTTTTTAATATTTTATTATTTGGTTGGAAGCCACCTTGAGTGCCTTCTATATAGGAGAGGAAAATAAGTGGGATATAAGTCTGTAATCAATAAATAAAATATATGTTCAGGAAGGAGATGGAAGAGGACAGGGATGTGCTCAAGTCCAAAAGCCCAAGTTGTGAGTTGAGTATCAAGTCAGTGAACCTTTGATTTGACTCACAAGTCATAATGCGTGGCCGTTAGCGACTTATGGAAAATGTCAAGTCTTTTGACTTGAGTCACAAGTCATTTGGAGAAATGAGTCTCCCCCCCTCCAAAACCCCTAAGCCTTCCTCCTCCCCTCAAACCCATGGCCCCCGCCTCCTGCAACCAACCTAACTTGCTGCTGCCATTCTTCTGAATGCTGTCTTCCTGATCGCCCATGAGGTCTTTCAGCATAATACAGAAGTAGCAAAGAAAAAAGTAAACAACATGAACACACACACACTGAATCAAGGTGGGATTTGAGTTATTTCCTGACTCGTTTTTAGAGTCACTGGCCCCAGGTCATGAGTTGAGTTGGGGTCAGCAACATCCATAACTCAAGTCAACTCAGGTCACTAAAAAACTTTTTTTTTTTTTTAAATTTGAGTCACCATGAGTCAAGTGCACATCCCTGGAAGAGGATAATGAGGAAGTAATGGATAAGAAAGAAACTTGTAATTGTGAGGGGTTATTGTTTCCTCATTCTTGCCCTTTCATATTACTGATTTATTTTAGTTAAAACATTTATAGTTTGCTCTCAGCTGTATGAATGGCCCTCACATGATTGTTGCCTGACATTACTGCCTGCCAGAGTGTATATAATCTGATTTAGTTCATTACGAGGACAGTAGAGAAAGTCAAAGTCCAGCATTTAAAACATCTGTACAATAGCCAAAAGTAGTGTCTGTGCAAGCCCATTGCATAATATCCATGTGTCATACCCAGAGAAAGAGAGAGATCAAAATAATTGGAATAATTTCTCCGCTGAAAAATTAGTGATTCAAAGATGAAAGCCTCTGAGCAAGACATTTTTGTCCTTGGCATTGTTTTGGGTTCTTGGGGTTGAATGGTATCAAACAGTTTTTAAAAGAAAGCATCTTCAAAAGGCACCATGAACAGAAGGACGATACCACTACTCCAGCTTCCTAAAATGCAAATGCTGTCAGACAATGATACAGCAAAAGTGGATAGGGGCCTACTTTGGATAGTAGGCTAGACTCGCCATACAAAATATTCAGGATAATGTGGAACTTGCTTGTCCCTTGTGACTGGCCGAAAGGTCTCCCGCTGTGACTCCCTCTCCTGTTTAAGATGTACAAGACCGATTGCTGGATCATCATTCAGCTCACTACTTTCTGCCAACTGATCTTTTCCTCTCAGGGCCACTTTTCCGGCTACATTTGGTATCCTTTCTGGAGTCTCCATAGTCAGGAAAATATCTTACGTGTCTGCATTTCACACGTGGGCCTCTGTGCCTTTCTTTCAGGGCTTTTGTTTACTTGTCGAGCTGATTTGGAAATCTGAATTTTTGGGCTTGCCAAGACTAAGGTATGGAAAGTTTCATAATATGTAAACAGACCCAGTTCACAATAAAAGGATTTGTGTGTGGCGGGCAACAGTACCAACACTCTGTGCATGGAGCAGGTAAAGTCACTCATCTCATATGCAGTCTGAATTTCACAACACTGCTGGTTTCTGTCAAGGTCTGAAACTGCAAATAATCCCTAAATCTTTTCCACACTCACCCTAGAATGTAATTTTAATTTAATCTAATTGTAATTAAATTAAACAATCTGAGCAAGTTGCCAGGAACAGGAGCCACTGTCCAAACTCAGACAAATTTTTGAACCCGTATCATAGTGCAAGATTTTGGCTTAAATATGTAGTCCTACATTTTTGTTTCATCATATTCAGGCCTGGGTGTTAGTTAACAAGGCTGTTTGTAATTCCAATACAGTGGTCTACTACACCACTAGAACGCTTATTCTCAAATAGATATATGATGGTGCATCTTAGGGTGCAATCCTAACCTACACTGGAACAGGCAGGCTAACTGGCCTGTGCTATATCCAGTGCGGGTTTGGTGCAGGCTGGGATACAACTCAGAGTAAGGGGATTGCCTTCCACTTCCTCTGAGAAATGCCCCAGGCTGCCCTATTGGGCTACTCTAATCTGCATCCGCAATTTCACAGGCAGCCCAAGTAAAGCAACTCGGGGTTTGGAATCTGGCCTGCACCGCCGTGGCTGGTCCTACCCCGTCCCAGGCCCAATCTGCCCCTGGGCTTCCCTCCCCCCTCCCAGGAATGCCCCTTCCCTGCCTCTGTTCCTCCCTCTTGGCACCCTCTCCCACCCCCCCTGTGCTGGTCTGCCGGGTGGGGCACAAACCTACTGCCTTCTGGTGCGGGACTGGTTCCGCGAGGCCAGTGCTCCTCTGTTTGTGCGCTGGCCTATCCTACTCCCAAGTTGTCATGAATATGCTTTATGGCATGTTTGTGATGACTGGGAGCTGTTACAAGAAAATTTGTGTCAGTTGGAGGTGGGGGTTTTGGATTGCGCTGCTCATATCAAAACTGGAGCAACACTGATTAATTTCAAAATCTAACAGCAAGGCTTAAATGCATGTTTTTTTTAAAAAAATGTTATTTTTGCATGTTCTATAAAAGTACAAGCATCAAGGTGCAAGCTACATATTATATCTGGATTGCAGAATTTCTCTTTAATATACAGCTAAGGACAGTGTGAGAGCTGTTGCATGTTTGCCTTTCAACAGCCTGCTGCAATAAACTGGCGTTTTGTGCTCAATATCCACACGCAATCTTCCCAGCCTGTATAGGCAATCATAGCACTTCATTGTCCAGTGCTATCATTACAATATTGTTATCATCTGAGCTTGAGTCTGACACTTTCTCTAAGACCTTTCAAATAACCCCTTTACTAGGCTTCAGTACCAAACCATTCAGGGCAAATCTCTGCTTTGTGCTTGTCAGCCTTAATAGACTGAATGTCACTTTTGCCTGTAAAAAGTGCCCGCTTTTCAGCTGTCAGTCAGTCCTTGCGGTGTCAGCTGAGAGCGTGGCTGGAGCCGGCTGGATTAGAGGGTAGTTACCATAGCTGTCAGATTACTGACAACCTGACACCCACATTCCCAACTTCCTTTTACTGTATTTGGTTTCCATCTAGCTCCTTGGACCTTTCTTAAGGTGGATCCATCTGTTGGAACTAAATGATATATTTCATAGGCAGTGTGGGAAAACTTTTTGTTATGCTCTTTGCATTTGCCGTTTAGTTTTTAAAATGCTACTCACATTCAAATTGCGTTTTTGCAAAGCCACTTATTTTACAGTAGTGTTCTGGAAGAAAAGGATACCAAAGGACTGCGCATTAGCACAATGTGTTTTCTTTACTCTTATGCACAGTGGAGATAAACTGTATATAACAGGTACCAACAAGCAGTATATTTAACATTCCCCTTCTCCCTATTTCTCTGCTTCCTCCATATGTTTGCTGTAAGACTCATTAAATGTACACTCCCTCCCAGTTTCAAAGTGGAACTCACTGACACTTTGTTCCATTGACACTTATTGAGATGAAGCATCAGGCAGGAATTACAAAGCTATTTTCTTCCCTGTAGCTTTTTCAACTTGTTTTTCACGTCCATAAACTAGGATGCTGTAGAATGGTTAACCCTAATAAATTGTTTTTTTTTAAACTCTGCAACCAATTTAGTAGACTTGAAACTACTAATTCTGCCCTTGCGGAGCATTCCTGGTTAGGGGACTGTGAAACCGACTAACTTGTTGCTTCCGTTGCAGAAAGTAGGGAGCAGCAGATTGGATGGGACGCCATTTCAAATTCACTATTACGCAAAAGAGGGAAAGTACAGGAATAAAGAAAGGAGGCTTGTTTATTTACACAGGGCTCACACACTGTCACAAACATGACATAAGGCATGTTTGCGGGCCCTAGCACCGGTGCTCTGCCAGTGCTAGCCAACAATGGCTGGCGCTGGGCTAGTACTGGTGGAGCACTGGAGCTCTGCCGCTCAACAGTTGCGTGGACCACTGAGCAGCAGAGAGGTAGGTGGGGGTGAGGAGGCAGCGGCTGCCTGGAGCGTGCTGGATGCAGCAGCAGCCATTTTCAGTGCCACTATAGCCCCGTGCGCCAGAAAGATCATAAGAACAAAAGAACAAAAGAACAGCCCCACTGGATCAGGCCTTAGGCCCATCTAGTCCAGCTTCCTGTATCTCACAGCAGCCCACCAAATGCCCCAGGGAGCACACCAGATAACAAAAGACCTCATCCTGGTGCCCTCCCTGGCATCTGGCATTGGGCTGTTAGCTATATTAATATTTGATTTCTTGTCTCTCTTACTAAACTTAAAGCAGTTTACTACCATTTAAAAACACACACAAAAAATCAGTGCATCAACAAAACAACCATAGAACCCCAACTGCAGAAAAAGAACCATCTATGAAAACAGGACAAAACACTGTAGCAGAAACAGTCTCTCAAAGGGTCAAGTCAGTCTGTTTGCAGTGAGGGATCACAGGAACTGCTTTAAGGAGGGTGTTCCACATAGTAGTTGAGGCCACCACAGAAAAGGCCCTGCTGCTATTCATAGCCCACTGAACTTCAGTTACAGCCCAACCATATGCCCCAATTGTGCTGGCATACAAAGGCTGTGCGGCTGTGGCAGGCTGTGCACTGGCCATGGGACATAAAGCTATGCGCAGCCAGCATTGCGACACAGACTGGCCCCTGATGGGGTTCTGCCCGCAGAGGGATGGGGAAGAGGAGGGGGTCAAGGCAGGACAGTGGCAGATTGGGGTGGGTAACAGCAGAGCTGGTGGCTGCTGGATCCTGCATCTTTGTCCCTGCTCCTTAGCATTATGCCAGCAACAGAACTTTCGCTTTGAAGAGTTCCATTGGGGACCATGAGGAGGCTGACCCAAAGGTTCCCTCTCCACCCTTCCTGACAGAGCCTCTCCATGAGGGATGGCATAAAGAATACAGTGGATGCTGCTCTGGCAGTCTTGCATCCTACATGCCATCACCAAATAGGATTGGGCAGTGAAATGGCAGGATATGGAGCAGAGCATCAGATGTTGAACAGAGTGTACTTGGGCGGGGGGGGGGGTCATATGAAAGAAGGTGCTCTTTCAGGCAATTATGTCCCAGGTTGTTAAAAGCAGGAATCAAAACCTTGGATTAAGGCCCGAAACAAACAACCACAGCTACTGCTGTATCCTATCCCCCTTTCCAGGCTTGGAAGACCGACAGGGGGGAGGGGTAGCTTGGATTTGTGCCAACAATATAGCTGGCGCATATCTGAATAACCCATTGTTGCTGCTGGGGCTTTACCTGGGGGGGACGACACACAAATGTCCCCTGGTTTATCCCAAGGGGACTGGACCTCCAGCAGCCACAATTCCTGTGCTAGATGTGGTGGAGGCTGAAGCAGCATCATTGCATTGACAGGATTGGGCTGTCAATGATATTAATAGTAGAGCCAGACCCTTAGCGACAACATTCCTTTACATATATTACCCCGTACATGTTGGTTGTTATGATTTAACAAGTTGAGGTAAAACAGTGTTACCTAGGCTTGACTTCAATGTATTCGTATTGTTCATTAAAAGTGAAATTCATCCCTTCCTGCAACAAGCTAGAATAATTGGGATTTGTTTAGGGAATGGCACTGGCTGAGGGAAGTGGAATCTGTCACTGATGGTATATCAAAAGAAGTCTAAGAACCGCAGGGGGTAGTTTCTGCAGCAGCTGCACAAAGCCAATGGCCTTCAGGAATATTCAGAAGTTACCCAGTGGCCAGGGTCGTATTAACTCATGGCCAGGCCCCTAGGCTTTCAGATATTTGGGGCCCCCTCCAGCGCTTCAATCTTTCACCCCACTACAGCTGACCCTGGTACTGTAGGTACTAGACCACAGTACATAACCCTTTATCCATTTGAGGGTCTCCTATGAAATCTATTCACAGTTTTTAAAAATATTTTTATTGCGCGAATAGAACTATTCAGGAAAGCACATTTTGTGGCTATAATTGTTCAATACTGTAATATTTTGAATATAATTTTTATTATTATTTAACCATTGGTGCTATAGTGTGCAGGTAACAGTGCCTCAGCAAGAAAAATGATGGGTCCCCAGTCCCTGCAGGGCCCTTAGGCGTCAGCCTAGTCAGCCTAATGAATAATATGGCCCTGCCAGTGGCATTTAGAGATTCCTTGTGCATCACTATTACATTGCCCAGTGGCATAAGGTCCCCTATATATAGCCATATTCCTTGACCTTTGTGATGCCTCACTATTTACTAATATACTAATATCATGCCATCAGTGTACTTGATGTTATAAGCACTTCTAAGCAACCTTCGAGTAACATAAGCAAACAAAATAAAGGTGCCTGACCTAGGGAGCTTGTGAGCTAAATGTTGACAGGGGATAGATGAAAGAGAGACATCATGGGAAGAAGGGAAGAGTCTGAGCAAACTACCAAGTTCCAGATCATAGGTGTGATCGGGGTGCGCACATCTTCTTGAATTAGCTCATCCTCTCCTCCCCTGCAGTTAAGGAATTCCTGTACTAAGCAGAAGAAAAGGCATTTGCCCTATTTAGAGTGCTTTTCTTTATTATCATTACCCATTCAATATATATCAAAGCAGTTCTCACAGGGCTCATTTCTGTTTATGTCAGTATGGAAATATTAATGCAACATATACCATTATCTTTCTTTTAGATATCCAATATGTGAAAGAAAGCTTGCCCCCCCAAAGGCACTTTTCCCCTTCTGTGCCTCACCAAAAGAAAAAAAAGAAAAAAATTCCACTTGGGTCTACTGAGCTGCAAAAGCTTCATGGCATGATTCAGCTGAAGTTAGGTACTGCGAAGTCCCATTGATTTCAATAGTAAAGCCACTGTGTGTAACCCTCCCATTCAAAGCAATTGGGTTTAAAAGTGTTTGCCTTCAGCTGCATCATGCCCTTAGATTCCAGATTGCAGAAATATATTTTACAAGGCATTTAAGTATCTAACACAGTGTTTCTCAAACTGTGGGTTGGGACCCACTAGGAGTGTCGCAAACCAATTTCAGGTGTGTCGTATTCCAAAGTGTATTTTATTTTTACTATATTAGACTTGATGCTACCATGGCATGTGACTGCATTTGGGGAAATCTTACAGATCTGTACTTTAAAAGGCTACTATATATATGCTTTGAACAATGATAGTCAACGGGCCTTATGCCTGCGTCCGTGTGAATAGGATTGCAGCCTGTGGAATGTTTGGGGAATTTCTTTTAAACCAGATCAGCCTCTGCTTGGGTGGGTTAGGAGCGTTCTTTATTTTAAATAAATGTTTAAACTTATTTTTAACTTTTGATTTATCTAATTGATTTGATTTTGTTGTATGGGGAGTGCTAAAAATTTTCCTGCTTTTTGATGTCACTTCTGTCCATGACATCATTTCCAGGTTAATGACATCACTTCTGGTGGGTCCAACAGATTGTCATTCTAAAAAGTGGGTCCTGGTGCTAAACAGTTTGAGAACCACTGATCGAACATCTGGAGTAAGGGGGGGGGAGAGAATTGCTGGACCACTTTGGAGTCAGGATACAATGATAAATACCACAGGCACTCGCCTATAAGTCGATCCCACAGATAAGTCGAGGGCAGGTTTTGAGCCAACAATCATGGAATTTTCTATGACCCTTGGATAAGTCAGGGGTTAAACTTAGGGGGGTGTCTGACTATAGTTTTGTCTGAAATTATTTTCTGTGTGCCATTTTTCTCTGCTGAAAATTGCTCCCCCCACTGCTATTTGTCCCTAAAGTGGCTGTTGGTTGCAAACAGCCATTTTGAAAGCAATTAGCAGGGGTGTGAGTGTATGAGTATGTGAATGGGAAGGGGAGAGAGAGAGAGAGAGAGAGAGAGAGAGAGAGATTTCTCAGTCCCCATGCACTGAAATCCAGTCAGGATTGAGCCCCACAGAATACCTTGTAAGAATGCAGTTAATGTCAGCTCTGACCCTCAGTATTTCAAGTACAAGAAGCAATTAATGCACATATGAAGAAGATTCACATCCTGTTCACATGACATACAGGAAACCTACTGAAGGGTGGGGGAAGCAAGCTTGCAGTGGCAGGTCCCACCCTAACCTATGCTCTTTGGTTGGTCTCATGAGAAGATATTGTGAGCATCATAAGCTGGGCTGTGGCTGAGTTTGTTCTGATTTTCCATGAGTGTTGAGACTAGGGAAGATGATGTCTGAATGGTGCTACCTTTTCTACCCCCGCCCTCACACCCTGAGAACATTTCATGGTTGCATAACTGTTGTCTTCCAAGGAAGACAGGTGTGATTATAGATATGCCACACCTCATCTAACTGTGCTAAGCTTCCCATCTGCCTGTAGCTGCTTGCCAGTGAAGAGCAGTGGAAACATTCAGAAATACCAAGTTCCTGAAGGTTAGCTGAAGAACCTAATCACTGCATAAAATACAAAGCAAAACCACTTCTTACCTGTTGCAACAGCAAGATAAAGATCATTTGATTGCAAAGGCTTTGTATTTGATCAGTATCTATATCCCTCCCTCTTTTTTGTATCAGCTGCACTGCTGTGGATTCCAACTCCATACATTGTTGATGGATGATTTCTAGAGCACAGAAAGGAGGTCCCCCCAAAAAACCCCAAAAATCCAGAGATAAGGACAGTTCTGAGACTTCCTTCCATCTCTCTTTTCTGAAGTTTTTCTAATTTGTGCAACCTGCATTTTCAAAGTTATTGTGTATTCAGTACGATTCTTGCTTCCCTGAGCAATGAGAAGTTCCAGGGGAAAATACAGCCACATTTAGAGCCACTTAACTTTTACTACATAGCAGCTAGAGAAGGCCCAATTCAGATCAGGACCACAGCATAGGAGAAGGGACTTTTAACCCTTTGTTGCTGCCATGGTCCCAATCCAAAAGGAAATCCATGGCTGCTGTTTGCCCCAGAAGGGAAGCTCCCATGGTGCCAATGGAAACTCCCCACCCAGTGGCATAGCTACAGGGGGGAATGACAGCATGGTTAAACTGTAGGTGCAGCAATGCGTCATGTGAGTGGCCCCTCCCACTCGCTGTTGGAGCCATTCTGGGCAATGACAGCAATGCGCTGCTCAGAATGGCTCCAATGCTGCCCAAAATGGCTCCAACAGCGAGTGGGAGGGGCTGCTTACATGGTCCTTTGTGGCGCCTGCAGCATTCACTGTGCCGCGCCCCCCCCACTGTAGCTATGCCACTGTTCCCACCTACAATAAAAAGCAACTGTGGAGGAAGGTAATCGTGGCTAGGACCAAACTGGGGTTGAAGCTCCCCTTCCCCATGCTTGGGTCCTGATCTGGATGGTCTCTCTTTGGTTGCTATCTAGTAAACAAAAGTTAAGTATATCAGAACCAATGACACATTTAGTGTAATGTGCAGTTTGGCCTTCAATCTCCTTTGAAAAACTATTTGTTTTAGTTACAAATATAAAAACAGAGCCTATTGGAAGGAAACAGTTTCACCTACAACACAACAGTTCCACAGAGATCAACTTGTACAATTTCTTGCTCGATCAGCTACACCCTCAAAAGTAGGTAACTCTAGCTAGAAACCTTCTCTTTCTGTGTCTCTGTGCTTGGACGTTTGCCTTGCCAAGGAAAGGAAGGATATGTAAATCTTTTAACAGTGCAATCCTAATGCTGCCCTGAGTGTCGTAAACGTGCCATAAAGCACATTTGTGACTACTTGGGAGCAGGCTAGATCAGCACATGGATGTGCGCTGGCCTAGAGGAGCCGTCAGGACTGGGTGAGTTTGTGCCAGCCTGGGCAGGCCAGCACAGGGGGTGGTAGAGGGCAGTGGGAAGGAGGAACGGAGGTGGGGAGGGGTGTTTTAGGGTGGTGGGAGAGTGCCCCAGAGTGGATCAGGCATGGGAGGGAGGTGGGATCGGCTGCAGCAGTGCAGGCCAGATCCCACTCAGATTTGTACCCGTGAAATCACTGGCACAGATCTGATTAGCCCCATAGGGCAGCCTAGGATATTTCTCAGGGTAAGGAAATAAAATCCCCTCTCTCCGGGTTACACCCCAGTGTGCACTAAATCTGTGCTGGATACAGCACAGGCCAGTCAGCCTGCCTGTTCCAGCACTGGTTAGGATTACTGCCTAAATAAAATAAATTCAATCTCCTGGTTTTCTCTCTTTCACACACACACACACACACACACACACACACACACACACACACACACTCTCCAGAGCACTGAATGAACTAGACCCATCCTTGCCCCCATAGGTGGATTGCCTGTTCAGGCATCCCTAGCTCCTAACTTGAGATTAGGAGTTTGAGGGCCCAATCCTATCCAACTTTCCACCACCAGTGCAGCCACAATGCAGCAGGTAAGAGAACAAATGTTCTTATAGCTCTAGGAGACCTCTATGATTGCCTCCCCACTACAGGATGCAGTGTACACCCCAACTGCACTGGCACAGGAAAATTGAATAGGATTGGGCCCTGAGATTTGAAAATTTGAGAGCTTGAGAATTTGGGGGAACTTGAGATTATTTCTGTTGGGGCTTTAATTTAAGAGCTATGTATTTCTGCTACCTAGTTTCAGGGGTAATGGGCAGGATTTGCCTTTACCAAAATAATATAATCTCTCTCTCTCTCTCTGCAGGAACTAGTCGTACACTTGAGAACACTAGAATGATGGCTAAGCCACACGTGGAATCCAAGGACAAGTTAGTGTCCTCTCAATAGCCTTCTAGATTTGTTCTTGGGCTGCTGAGATCCAACACAGAAACCCCCTAATCTATGCTTCCTGTTCTTGATCCTGCAGTGCTCATTTGAACCTCTCTACTACCCACTTGGGTCTCATGATCCTGGTCATTCCCCTGATCCACCCTCATCCAACCCTGAAAAGGGTTTCCCAACTCCCTTTCAATGTAAACCATCTCCTTCCACTACTGTAAACTCCTTTCTTCCACCACCCAACAGCTCTCTCATTCAAACCCCCATATAGGGAGAAAATATGATAAGAAAATGTGAAACTATATTTCAAGTTGAGGTAAGGGCAACATGTCTGCTACTTGCTTCACACAAGTGAAGGACATTTTGAGGGAAACAGACACCTTGGTGCACCCTGTGATTCTGAAGGACATTTTAAGGGAAACTGATTACCTACATATATTCTCCATTTTAAGGATCAAGGCATCTTAAAAGATTCCCTTTGACAAGATCTACACAAGCCAGTGCCCAGTGCAATGATTTTCAACCAGTGTGCCACGACATATTGGTGTGCTGCGAATGGTTCATCAGTGTGTGGTGGGAATTTTGGGAGGGTCAATTACAGTAGGGCTATTTGGAGATGTAAGGCCGCTGCCCCACTGGCAATACCTGATCAATTGTCCAAAAGCTGATGGTGTACCTTGACAATTTGTCAGTGTGTCATGAGATGAAAAAAGTTGAAAATTGCCAACCCGGTTTGTGGTCTGGAAGGCAATGTTGAAACTAAGCATCTATGGAACTTGAGTAGGGAGCCACTGGGAACCAACATCAGTGGCCTTGAGTCTTAGAAAGAAATGTGTGGGATAAACATTTATTTATTTATTTCTCATCTTTCTCAGAGACATTTAATAACCATGACAATAAATGCCTTGGCCGACCACCATATGCAACACAGATTTCAATTCTCGCTTCTATCTTAATACACTCTCCAGGAATTTTTTTTTTTTTTCTGCTACAATTAAAAATTGTAGCAATATATCATAATAATTGCATACCAACAGCGGTAAAAAATCATTTCTACCCAATCATCTTGGGAAAAAAATTAAAGGCATAAGAGTTAGAAAAGATTTTTGTTTTGCTCTACTGTTTTAAAAAGAGACAAATCAATTATCATTATTAATTGCTTTATTATTGTTATTATTATTTTCACTCTGGGCACATACTGGGAAAAGCAATCTCCAGTTTGAAGTCGATTTATTTTTTACAGCTGCCTTTTAAGCCCCTGAAGATGGAGTTTATAATGGAAGTGCTGACACAACCTTATCTACAATATATCGGTGTGAACTGTATAACAAGCAGTTATTATGTATGTGTAAAAATAATGAGAGAGCCAGTGTCTGAAGAGAGTTAATGTAAAATGCTAAGCAATTATAGTTGGTTACACAGTATGGGTTAATGTTCTTTCATATAGCTACACAATTTTCCCCCTCTTTTGTCCTCCAGAACTCCTAATGAAAATTTTGAGACCTGACGGTAATGATAAACAGCCATTCACATATCCTCTGTGTCAAGGCTGGAGCATTAATGCCTTCCTTCATATCACATTTTGCATAGCCTAAAGCATCTATTAAAATCCTTTGTAAAATTCATGAAACAAAAGTGGTCGGTGGAGTCTAGTGGGAGAGAAAGTAAGCTGCTTATTAGCAAAAAGTCAAAAACACAGGGCCAATTACAGAGCCGGAGAAGAAAGGCTAAGGAAGTGGATGGGGAGTAATTCTTTCTTCAGCCCAACGGGCTCAACTGAGAGGCAACTTAGATTTTCTCATATATATATATATATATATATATATATATATATATATATATATATATATATATATATATATATATGAAAAATATTCTACACAGTAATTAAACTAAAATGTTTGGAGTTAAAAACAGCTCTATAGCAACTGAAGGACCTGCTTAAGTGGAAAACAATTGCCAGGTTCCCTGACACGGATGCTAAATTGGAAGGATTTAGGGCTACTCCCTGAAGAAATGGCTAAGGGGTAGTCAAGAGGAGCTGGGAGCTCAGGAGATATGTAAAGAATCTGTTTGGTATTTCAAATGCTATAAATTAGATAAAAAAAATGAGCCTTTCTACTGAACAGGCAACATAAAACTGAATAAATCTACAATAAGATTGCCCTTTTTCTGTTATAAACTTGACATTAAGCCTGTCATGTTCAATGACAACCTAACAGACCTCATTCTTTACCCTTTGGAATTTGAAAGATTGGCAGATGCCATGATTTCCTTAACATAAAAGACCTTACAGATAATGTTGGCTGCGCTGACTTTCGGTTTCCTAACTTCACTCCCATACTTTCAGAATCATTGGGTGAGATTTGCAAATCGGGCTGGAGATTTGCCTTTGGTCAATAATTGCTTCTGACCGCGTGGAAAATCTTTTCCTGACAAAGGGGAAAAACGTGACTAGAGCAGCAATTTTTTTTAAAGGTATGATTTCTTTGCTCGTCAAAACATTCTCCTCCACTCATAATAATGAGATGCTTTGCACAAAATAGCTCATTATTATGAAAGAAGGCGAATTACTGTTAAGTTTGGAAAGCTAAGCCAAAGGAGAACTTGATTGTGTTGCCTCTAAATAGAAAAGTGGTACTCTCTTGAAAGCAACCCTCTTTCTGCTTCAAAACCTTTGATATAGATACACTGAGGGCCTAACTAGTCATACAGGGCAACCATGTGCTTGTTAAACACATGCTTGCCTGGAGTGAAGGTTTATGCTTACCTGGAGTTAAGAAGCTTACAGGAGTAGGAGCTCACCCATCACCCCCTTACCTCACTATGTCAAGCCTCTTTGAGCATTTTTGGCCTTGTCCAGCTTGCTTCTGGGATTGGAGATAGGTAGTAGTGTTTGAAAGTGGTGTTATTTACTTTACTCAGAAGTAATCCCATTGTGTTCAGTAAGGCGTAGTCTGTAACCCTGTAATTCTATCTTATTCATTGGAAACAAACACCTCTAGAGATAAGCAAGTGCATATTTAACAGACAGTTCAGTTGCTCCAAACATCTAGTTTGGCCATCTCTCTTCAAGAATGCGGACTGTGGAAGGATTAACAACTCATAGGGCTCATTCCTATCCTACGTTCCAGCGTCAATGCAACAGCAATGCAGTCCCAAAGTAAGAGAATGAACATCCTCTTACCTTGAAGAGACATCTGTGACTGCCCCCTCCACCACAGTGCACACCGTTAGCATGGCTTTGTCAGAGATGCAAGTTGGATAGGATTGGGCCCATATTTCTTAACTGATTTGATCAACTTTTAGTAGTTGTGTTTAAAGTGAGTTTCAACTTAAGAAGTTCTCTAAGGAATTCCACAAAACTGTGTTGGGTTATGATTATTTAGGAGGACATGTCTTCACTTTTGGTTTTTGGTGACCAGTGACAGGGTAGTATAGGAACTATACTGGTGGGGAGATGGGGTTTTAATAATTGTAACTGAGAGCTTATGTTTTACACAAGCTAATGTGCCATTATGATGATGATGTGTGAGTGAATGTGTGTGACGGGTTTGTCAGGAAAGGCTGGGCCATTTGTTGTCAGGGACTGAGGGCAAGTGTCCTCAAATGCAGTACTGTATCCAGTAAAGTTACTAGGTTGGGGCAGGGGGCAGGCCACCCCCAGGTGCGAGACTCAAGGGGGTGTGTCACCACATCACCTGATCCTCTCTTCCATGATCTTTGGACCCAGTTGCCATGCACTCTCGCTGTGGGTCCTGTTTTCACCATTCACCAGCAAAAGTGGTGGCAGCTGCCTCAACAATTGCTGAAGGGAGGTTAGCTTTCCACATCTAAATAAATGCAAGAGTCTGGAAGAGGTGGGGTAAGGTGATTACATTATTACATCACCCCCAAACTTTCAGAACGCCAAGCTCCAGGTAAGCGCTGCTGTTCAGGTGTGATCCATTGTAGGGATGCCTCTGGCTATATCTCCTCCCATGTAAATTATTATCAGCTATTCACACATATGCAGAAAAAGTAAAGAGAGATATGTAGGGGAGCTTAAAGAAGCTTCCTGCCCCTGGTGACTCCCAGTCACCAAGCATCAAGACTACCTCCACACATGTAGGTCCATACTAGGTTCTCTTTTTTGGAACAGAATGTGGGGTACTAGCCTATTCAGACACATACCTCCATTGACAAGACACTCTGAGCCCTTGGACATCTGATAGTCTTTTTACCACCATTTAGAAGCATGCATTTCCCAGTCAAATGAGATCTTACTGTAATAACATTATCGTGGACACTAACAATAAAGCATTCAATAAGATCTGGAGCACCATCCTATGCAAATCTATGAAAGCACAATCCTATATTGTGCTGGAACAGACAGGCCAGGAGGAGCCCAAAGTAGCTCAGCCGGACGTAAGGAGAAACTCTTCACCTCATCCTCGAGTAAGCCACTGTGGCCCCAATGGGTCTTCTTGGACTTGTGCCATCTCCGGAGATGGCATAAATCCAGGAAGAGCGGAACGGTTTGTAGCCGCTCCGTGCTGCTCAGGGAATGGTGTTGGGATCTGGTATAACTGCCAGGTTCCAGCCCCGCCTTCTGCTCCATGCCCCCCCCCCGGACTCCTCTCTGCCCGCCCTACCCCTGCCCTGGAACACCTCCCTCCCGCCCTCCTCAGACCCTTGTGTTGGCTGAGCTTAGCCGGTGCAACCCTCCCTGCCAGAGTCGGCCTGGAGGCTGAATTCAGCCTCCGCAGGCTGGTGCACATCCCTGCGCCGGCCCAACCAACTCTTGAGGAGGCGCAAACGTGCTATGCGGCACGTTTGCAACCCTCCTGGGCTGGCACAAGGGACTTGCGCCAAGGTGCACTCAGGATTGCGCCCATAGTTTCTTTGCACTCATATGGAAAGTGATCCAAAAGACCAAAAGCCCACATAGAATGGTTTTCAAGAATTGCCTTGTTCAGGCATTAATTTTAAGATAAATGAACACAATGGAGGTGGTGGTGGTGGGGGGAAATTGTTTCATCTCCTTTGTCTCCAACCTTCATATTTCCATACATTCAAATGCCCACTTTGAATTGAGCCTCACATGAATGTAGGCTCCTCTATACATAATCCCTGGAGACTATAGCTCATACTATGCCAGTTTATGGATCTTCTAGGCCAGTGTCCTCCAAACCGTGGGCTGGCATGCCACTGAATTCCTCCCCACTGTGAGCAATGCTTACCATTCACCCACACTACTCTCAGGAAGCCCCTCCATCTTCATCATGCCACCTTCTGGGCATGTCTACCCAGAAAACTGGGCGTGAAGCCTACTGGGACAGTGGGTTACAGAGGCAACTGCCCAGAGCGATGCGCGATGAAGATGGCAGAGGCTTCTTGTTAGCCTTGTGGCAGAATGGTAAGCTCTGGTCTGAACGGGGTCCGCTTTAGTGCAACACAGCAGTTGCGAGTTTGGTGACCTAGGCTCTATGAAAACAGGGTACCTGGGCATGTGGCAGTCAGAGTAAGGCCAGAAAGTGCAACCCTGATACCAACCTACATAGATTCTTTTCTACTTGCATGAATGAATGTGAGGCAAAGCTATACCACAATCAATACTGAAGACCTACTGGGTAGGCAGACTTGTTGTTTGCAGTGGCGTAGCTAATAAGGGGTGGGGGCAGTCCACCCCAGGTACCTTGGGGGGGTGACATCACAAATGACCAACATCACTAACATCGCAGAGGTTAGAAATAACCGTATCATGCTATATACTGTTGGATGTGGAATTTCTGGCAGAACGTAATGCAAAAAAACCAGAGCAAAATATCTCCTTTCCATCAAATGTTATGGCCAAAAAATCAGAAAACAAGAAATGCATGGAGCCCTATAGAAAGTGAAACAGAGCCATATCACGCATTTACTCATGAGTAAGCAAACGTGTCTTAGTCCGTTGGAAAGTGCAGGCTGAAAGGAATCAAACGACACCAGAATTATTCCTATCCAATGAAAGCAGCCCCAAAAAACATCCAAGAAGGAAGTCCCTCCCTCCAAGCAGACAAATGTATTGAGCCCTATGGAAAGGGCAAGTAAGCCACACCTGTAACAAACATTGCCCTTGGGGTAGGGAAGGACCAGGGGAGACCCCCAACCCAGCCAGGACTCAACCCTCCTCCACCACCCTCAAGAGCAATGCTTATTTATTTTTGCTTCCTCCAAGCCCCAGGTCCCATTATCATACATGCCCCTGGTCAATCACTGCACCCAATGTTTTAAATAAAAGATTTTTATTAAAGCTTTAAGGGAGCTTCAATTGCTCCATAAAAACATATCTACATGCAGCACAATAGCTTTAAAAACAAGAAAGACCTTACCTAAAAAAAGGCTAAAACTACCATCTTACAAGTCTCAGTATTGCTTCCAATATAATAGCTGTAAGCTCCCTTTCCCCCTGCTCTCTTTTTTCAGGCACCCCAGCCCAGGTTTTATTCTTTAAGTTATTAATACCCTACACCTGGTTAACCAACACCCAGCCTAAACCATCTTAAAGGGAAAGGGACTTGCCCCACCCCGTGAAAACACCATTGTGTTTACTCGCAAGTAAGCAAATGTGCCTTGGCTGCTGGCCAAGTCAGGCAAAGGGGAATGCAAGGCTAGCTGCATGGTCCTGATCTCATAAAAGTGGAACTAAACCAATGCTCCAGAAGGCAGCACCCCTCCCCCCCCAAAGAATAAACAGAGGCTTAAGCTGGTAAGGTGAATTTTTATTTGTTTTTAGACTTACAAAGCTAGGTGAGTTCTGATAGTGCTATGCTTGAAATGTAAGAACTTAAATGGAACTGGCACTGGGGAGGGCTGAAAATCTCACTGATTTGTGTGGGAGGGGTGTTATTGCAGGCAAGCTACAGAGAAAATTCACTTGGTGAAACAGGGCTGGCTTCCCCTTATTTAATTATTTATTTTTCTTTAATTTAATTATTTATAATTATTTATTTTATTATTGTCACTATAATAAAATAATATAATAATAAAATAATAATAATAAAATAGTTGTCACTTCCAGCCATGACATCACTTCCGGTGGATTCCATGCAGCTGGTCATTCCAAAAAGTTGGTCCCAGTGCTAAAAGTTTGAGAACCAGTGCCTTGCCTCAAAACAGGCCAATGAGACATCCTTGGGGGGGGGGTGACACCCTAGTGACCAAAATTCTGGAAATCATGGCTTTTAGGAATAGTTTCATCCTGTCATATACCATTTGATGCAGAATTTCATCCATTGCTTATGGGGAAATATTCACTGCATTTATTTTCTGACCATTATTATTATTTATTTCATATCATGACTATTTCATGTCATGAAATTCCATGTCATGAAAGATGCAGCCAAACTGGTGCAGGTTCAGAGGAGAGCAACGAGGATGATCAGGGGACTGGAGGACAAGCCCTACGAGGAAAGGTTGAGGGAACTTGGTTTGTTCAGCCTGGAGAAGAGAAGGCTGAGAGGGGATATGATAGCTCTCTGGTTGGCAACCTTCAGTCTCGAAGGACTATGGTATAAGCCTACAGCACCCGGTATTCCCAGGCGGTCTCCCATCCAAGTACTAACCAGGCCTGACCCTGCTTAGCTTCCAAGATCAGACAAGATCAAGCATCTGCAGGGTAACAGTTGCTGCTGCAAACACCTAAAAGGCTGTCGTATGGAAGAAAGGAATAACTTATTCTCAACTGCCTCTGAAAGTAGAACTAGAACCAACGGGTACGAACTGCAAGAGAGGAGATTTCAATTAGACATCAGGAAAAAATTCCTGACGGTAAGGATGGTTCAACAGTGGAACAGATTGCTGAGACAGGTGGTGGACTATCCCTCACTGGAGATATTCAAGCAGAGGTTCAATAAGCACCTGTTGGAGATGCTCTAAGAGGATTTCCTGCCAAAGGTAGGGGGTTGAACTAAATGACCTATTAGGTCCCTTCCAATTCTATGATTCTAGTACTATCGCTCAGTCTCACCTACATCACAGGGTTGTTGTGAGGACAAAATAAAGGGAGGAACCATTTACACCTCCCTGAGCTGCTTAGAGGAAGGGTAGTATAAAAAATGTGTATTAATTAATTATGTCGTATGGGGTGACAAAAATTTATGGGCCTTGGGTGTCAAATGACCTAGCTACGCCACTGATGGTTTGCTCTCATTTTCTCCCTTGATGAGAAACTACACAAGAGGTTTTTTTCTTCTTCAAACTATTGTGAACATCTATCTAACATGTAAAGTAGTTTTATTTACTTATTTAAACAATTTCTATCCTGACTTTCCAAAGGTCAAGGCAGCAAACAAAATTTGTAATCAATGAAACAGCAATAATTATAAAATCAACGAAATACAGGACAATAAAACAAAAGTAATCATTAAAATTTCAAAAACACCCGTGCAAGTGTGACTTTTTTTAAGCATCACTGCAGGAATGGACTTTTAACAAGCCTGTGCTGCAATTTTGTCTGCCTCCCCCCACCCTGTTTATGTCATGCATATCAATCCAAAATTTCACTTGCAAATGAAGGCTTGATACTGAAACCACTGTTGAGCTCATAAGCCCCACAGATACTAATGGGAAGTCACGCGTGGCTTCTTGACTGAGATCCAGATGCTTAGGTGAAGACAGGTTTATATATATATATATATATACACATACAGGTTTTGCAAGAGCACATAAAGGTCAACTATATCACAATATAGGTGTAGCTTGAAACATTATATCCCGATTCCAAGACTAAGAATACTAGGAAAACCATGTGCTAAAATTAGAATTGCAAGCTTTAAGTAGCAGAGTAGGTGGATTGATCAACATCCGCTTGAATTGATCATATGCTTTGATTAGTGGGTACTAATTTTAACCGATGAGACTGAGCATTAAGGGCACTTTTTTAAGTTTTTTTAAGCTATTTAGGTCCTGATGTGCTTCTATAGTAGGAAAAGACAAAGAAAATAATGATGATGGATTTCTCCCCAATAATAAATGTGTATTATAGTGTATGTTTTCCTCTATTTGAGTGTTACAAGGCATTCCGCAGGCAGATGTTACTATACTAAGAAAGATCTGAAGCTGTCCAAAATTTAAATATGCTTCCTAGTTCTTCTTCCAGATGTACCTATCTTCAGAAGTTGGGCAGATAGTGACGAGAGAGAGAGAGAGAGAGAGTTTTCAGTGGTGGGAGGCCCACAGTCATGGTTTGGCTGATACCAATTCTTTTATCATTTTGACAACAAGACCTTTCTGCTGCTGATGCTGTTCTTGCCTTCATCTCTCTGCTTTTATTTTTTTACATTATTTTACACTGTTTTGCTGCAGCTGGCTTTTAAGTATTGTTTTATTGTGTTTTATAACTGATGTTGAAATGACTATAAACTGCTTTGAATGTTTGAGCAGCAAAATGGCGTGGACATTTTTGTGTAAATAAAAGTAAAATATCTACACGTTGATCTAATGTTGCTGCTGCGTGGAATATTTCTAATACTCCAGCTAACCTCAGTGCTGTGGTGTAACCTTTCATATCCTGAAATTCTAGCTTATATCTAGAGATGGAATAAGCAAGCACCTCTGTATTCCCTTCCATGCCCAGATGTTCCATGACCTCACTTCGCCCTGGCCCCTCCAGCTCTTTTTGCATTCAAACAGCTTCCTTATGGCTTCTTGCATAAAACAGGCCATCAAGTTTCAACATGGTATATAAAAATAATGTTCCTTTTACTTTCCAAATGTGGGAATATTTCTGGTTTCTTGCCAACACATTGTAAAGGAATTTCAGATTTATCAAAATGAGATAAAATAATAGATGGCTGTGACTTCTGTTGTAGAAAGTTTGACCAAAATTGTTAGATTTTTATATGACAATATTCATTCACTTCTATGAAACTTTAATGTTTGTGCCAGTATACTTTTAATTGAATCAGTTCATCTACCATTGACACTATAGAAACAAGCTTGTTGCATACTGTCAATGAGCTTAGCCAATCCCAATCCTATTGAAATATTCCTGCGCCAACAGAGCAAGGCCAGTGTGGCTTGCATTATATTCTGTGAGGGAATTTTACAGTCTGGAGGTCTTCTCTAAGTAAGAGGACATTTGTCTCCTTCAGTAGCGTAGCTAGAGGGGGTGCAAAAACACTGAGCTTTGCCTGGCACCTCAACGCAGCATGCAGCGGCCCCTCCCTCTTCCCTTTGGAGTCATTCCATGCCACTAGAGCAAATGATCTAGTGATATGGAATGGCTCCAAGGGGGGAGGGGCCACTCACACACTGCAGGGAGGCTTCATGCGGAACTTAGTGTTTTGCACCCCCTCTAGCTACACTACTGGTCCCCTTGATCTCGGGCAAGTCCCAGCCACAGCAATGGGTCTACTTGAACCTGCACCTGCTAAATCACTGGCACAACTCCAAGTGAATCAACGTCAGCAGATCTGACCCAGGAAGGGGCATAGGGTGTGGTGCACACTAGTGCTGCCGATCCCCCCACCTCCTCCCACCCCTCCATTGCTCATTGCAGAACTTACGTGCTCTGGCACATGCTGAACCCAGGCTTTCCCGCTGGCCCAGATCACTTCTAAGCTGTTGCAATGTGCTTTATGGCACATTTGTGACAGTCTGAGTTGGCGAAGCACTTACTCTGCCAGCACAGAGGCACAATAGGATTGTGCCATAAATTTTTACGGCATGTTTGTGACACCCTCTGCTGGCGCATAGGCTAGGGCCACCAGAATCACTTAGCTTCAGCAACATAGCTGAATCATGTGCTTTTACACCTTAGCCCTTGCTAGATTTTGACTACTATGACCAATATATGGTAATACTATCCACTGTAACTTTAGCATGGTGTCACCAGATGACTGTATTAATAAAATATTTCAGCTGGCACATCTATATACAATTTAAGTACATTAGATGTACTAAGGAAAACATTGTTTAAAAATTCTTATACAACATAGTGCAGACAAGGGAATCATATAAAATGGCCTGCACCATATCCCACTGGTAAGGTTCTCATTTGTATTCATCTCTTCCACTTGCTGAAAGCACCCGTGGTTGGGGAGTCCTATAAATGTTTCTTAAATAGACCAAGAGTTAATAGCAGAAAGACAACATAATTGTCTGAAAATATGGCAGATGCAAGTTCACGAACATCTTGTGGTTTGTGTTTGGAGAACATTTCCCTCCCCTCATGGCTCAGCTTTTAAAAATAAACTGTACATATCACTAAGCAGATAGAAATTTTCAAAACTGTATCTCCCTGTAGTTTCACTAACATGTTAACCTACTTACAGCAATTAGTGCTTCATTAGTAAGGCTAACTAACTGTTGCTGTGCCCTGTAATGATTTGCCAGGTTTTCTATATACAAGTACATAATCAATGTTTTCCAATTACTGCTATAGTGCAACCAGTATTTCAAATAAACTAGATAATAATACAAACCCATTACTGAATCTGAAGTAGCAGAGGCATTTAATTGCCAGGCAGTTCTTCTCAGCTTTTAAAATTTTTCACACTAATGAAGTGTCATACAAAAAAGTTGTATTGATTTTTCCACCACATGGCTTCAACCACAAATATGTAATTATCCCTTTTATATCTAGCAGGGGGATTAAAATAATCTATAGTATATAGCCTTTACTTATCCCTGATGGGTTTAGTAGTACTTTTACCCTTTTCAAAATATGCAGCATTTTGATGAATGAACTTTCAGTAAAATGTTGCTTTATCTGCCTCATATCTTTAGTAGGGTTTTTTTTTTCTTTTTTAAAGCCAGCTTGTGGGCAAGCAATGGAATTTTAAATCCTAGCTCTGAAATAACATGAGGCCATTGGAGTAAGTAAAAAATTTTATCGTGATTAAAACTGAACCAAGGCCACAGACGGTCAATATTCAGTGCATTTTGCTTACAACGAGTCCATGCTGTTTGTGTGACCAAATTGAGTGTGGACTCACATTATCAAATTTGAAACAGAATTTGTGGCATTAGTCTTTTTTAAAAATCTGAAACGTGTTTGGCTTGTGTGTAATTTAGCCCATTCTTCCACCTAAAGAAAAATTGTATTAGTATGTAGATCTCTATATTTCTGCAAATATTTTTACATGCTCAATAGTCTTCAACCCACTCTGGGCCTTGTCGCGTCATGTTCTCATTGACAAAAAAATGCTCATTAGAAAGAACATGACAAGATGAGGCCTGGCATGGGCTGAAGACCACTGTACAGAGCAGAGGCGTAGCTAGGTCATTTGACACCCAGGACCCATAAATTTTTGTCACCCCATATGAATTAATTAATTATCAATAAATTATATCATTTAATTAATTAATTCACTTTTTATACCACCCTTCCTCTAAGCAGCTCAGGGTGGTGTACATGGTTCCTCCCCTTATTTTGTCCTCACAACAACCCTGTGAGGTAGGTGAGACAAAGATAGTAATAGTCATGACATGGAATGAATAATAATAATGCCCAGAAAAATAAATGCAGTGAATATTTCCCCACAAGCAATGGATGAAATTCTGCATCAAATTATATAACATGATGGTATTATTCCTAAAAGCCATGATTTCCAGAATTTTGGTCACTAGGATATCACCCCCCCCCCCCAGATATCTCACTGGCCTGTTTTGAGTTAAGGCAGTTGTTCTCAAACTTTTAATACTGGGACCCACTTTTTAGAATGACAATCTGTCCAGGACCCACTGGAAGTGATGTCATGGCTGGAAGTGACATCAAGAAGCAAAATAAAATAATTATAAATAATTAAAGAAAAACAGATAAATAAGGGGAAGCCAGCCATGTTTCACCAAGTGAATTTTCTCTGTAGCCTGCCTGCAATAACACCCCCCCCACACACACACACAGATAAAGCAGTGAGACTTTCAGCCCTCCCCAGTGCCCACCTTACCAGCTCAAGCCTCTGGTTTATTCTTTGGGGGGATCCTGCCTTCTGGAGCATTTGTTGAGTTCCACTTTCATCAGGTGGGGACAATGCAGTTAGCCTTGCATTCCTCTTTGCCTGACTTGACCAGGAGCCAAGGCACAATTGCTTACTCGTGAGTAAATGCGACCCTATGGCTTACTTTCACTTTCCATAGGGCTCAATACATTCCTCTGCTTGGAGGGAGGGACTTCCTTCTTGGGTGTTTTTTGGAGGCTGCTTTCATTGAATAGGAACCATTCTGGTGACATTGGATTCCTCTCAGCCTGCCCTTTCCCATGAACTATGGCATGTTCGCCTACTTGCGAGTAAACACGCAAATTGGCTCAGTTTCATTTTCCATAGTGTTCAATGCATTTTTTGGTTTCCAGGCTTTTGGCCATAACCTTTGATGAAAAGGAGATATCTCAATCTGGTTTTTTGCATTGCATTCCGCTGGAAATTCTGCATCCAACGGTATATGGCATGGTGGGGTTACTCCTAACCTTCACGATGTTAGCAATGTTGGGACATTTGTGGTGTTACACCCCCCCAAGGGTGGTACCTGTGGCGGACCGCCCCCCTGCCCCCGCTAGCTAAGCTACTGGTGCAGAAGTTCCAGCAGCAGACTTTTCACATTAAAAAATGTGAAAGTCCAGCAACCTAAAATTTGGGGGTGACATGACATGAAACATCTGGGTTGCTGAGCTCTGCCTTGAAGGTTAGGTCATAAGGGTGGAAAAATTTGAGAACCACTGTTTATATAATATATAATATATATAATATATAATTTAATTTTATATAATAATTATATAATTATATAATAATTAGAGCAAGCTAATGAACAGAATTTTGAATGAGAATCAGGGAAACCCAGGTTCTGTTTGGATTGTAAGGCAGCTCTAGGTAGGGCTGAAGAAAACCCCTACCTGGAATCCCTGGAGAGCTACTGCTGCCATTCAGGGTAGAGAATACTGAACTGGATGGGCCAATGGTTGGATAGTATTATAAAATCATTAAATGTTGGAGTTGGAAAGGGTCTTGGAGGTCATCTAGTCCACCCCCTGCTCATTGCAGACAACTGCAGCATCCCTGACAGATGACCACCCAGCCTCTGTGCAAGTAGATCGGGGGAGGGGGTTTGGATTTGGAGTGCACGTGACAGCTACCATCCCCGACCCCCCGTCCTCAGCCCGATCTGCCCATTCCCCACCCGATCTCCTCCCCATTTCTTGAAGACAGCTATCTTAATTACTTGATGTTTCTCTTCTCCAGGCTAAGCACACCTAACTAATATTAGCACTGGCAGAACGCACATTCTGCTGGTGTATACGGCTGCAAAGCAGCCATAAAATGCTTTGCAACAAGCCAAGCAGCTGGCGCACAATCAGAAAGATGGGAGCTTTTCCACATGTGCCAGTGGACACTGGTAAGCCTGAGCAGCTAAGCACAGCATAGGGAATAGAGTGGGGTGGGGGTGGGCGGAACAGGGAGGAGATTGGACAGGGGATGGGCAAGCCCAGGAGGAGGGCTGGTTCAGTAGCTATGGTTCAGGCTTAATCCAAATGCCTTCTCAGGCTAGGCCTGATCCAACTGCATGGAGTAATGCAGACCTGCACCAATGAAGACTTGGTCCAATGATATAGCTGGCGCAGGTCCAAGTCGCCCATAGTGGTTGTTGGGTCTTACCCCAGAGAAAGGGGACAAATGTTCCCTTACCTCAGGGAGACCCCCAGCAGCCAAAAATCCCCTGTGGTATGCAGCAGTAGCTGCACAGGTGCCACTGCATCATCATACAGGGATTTAGATAGGATTAGGCCCCGCCTATGTAATAAATGAATATCTAGGATTAGGCCCCGCCTATGTAATAAATGAATATCATAAACATAAAACTAAGGGCGCAGTCCTAACCAACTTTCCAGCACAGGCATAGCTGTGCCAGTGGGGCATGTGCTGCATCTTGCTGTTGGGGGGCAGTACATAAGAACATAAGAACAGCCCCACTGGATCAGGCCATAGGCCCATCTAGTCCAGCTTCCTGTATCTCACAGCGGCCCACCAAATGCCCCAGGGAGCACACCAGATAACAAGAGACCTCATCCTGGTGCCCTCCCCTACATCTGGCATTCTGACTTAACCCATTTCTAAAATCAGGAGGTTGCGCATACACATCATGGCTTGTACCCCATAATGGATTTTTCCTCCAGAAACTTGTCCAATCCCCTTTTAAAGGCGTCTAGGCTAGACGCCAGCACCACATCCTGTGGCAAGGAGTTCCACAGACCGACCACACGCTGAGTAAAGAAATATTTTCTTTTGTCTGTCCTAACCCGCCCAACACTCAATCTGAGTGGATGTCCCCTGGTTCTGGTATTATGTGAGAGTGTAAAGAGCATCTCCCTATCCACTCTGTCCATCCCCTGCATAATTTTGTATGTCTCAATCATGTCCCCCCTCAAGCGTCTCTTTTCTAGGCTGAAGAGGCCCAAACGCCGTAGCCTTTCCTCATAAGGAAGGTGCCCCAGCCCCGTAATAATCTTAGTCGCTCTCTTTTGCACCTTTTCCATTTCCACTATGTCTTTTTTGAGATGCGGCGACCAGAACTGGACACAATATTCCAGGTGTGGCCTTACCATCGATTTGTACAACGGCATTATAATACTAGCCCCAGAGGCCCAGTCCCAGAGGCCTCCTCAAGGTAAGGCAATGTTTGGTCCCATACCTTGGAGTTGCATTGCCCTTATGTCAGTGCTGGAAAGCTGGTTAGAATTGTGGCCTAAATATCATAAATGTGCTGAGGAAGGGGCGTCATAGCCACTGGCACTTCCCCCCAACTATGCACATTTATTATAACATACATTGGCTTCCATTTGTGCACATCTCTACACATGAAAGCTCTTCTCCATGTGGTCATGAACCCTGCGTTCCCCTAGCTTGTATTACTGTAGCACAGATCTAAACAAAATGATTTCCCATCAAGGTTTAGTTAGCTCTGGTATCTGAGTACACCAGAGTGAAACAAAATTAATAGATATGTCTGGGTTTTGTTTTAATAAAAAAAAGAAACACTGATTTAGGATGAAGCAAGCTAGTTGTGCAGGAGAAGAAAATTACACCGCGTGTCATGATAGTTCAGCCTGACACAGTTCAACTTGAGATGTATACACATCTTTTTAAACATTTCTCCAGATCATAAATGGCCATTACCTTGACCGTTGACATGAAGCCATCAGAGTTATATTATTGACGAAACTTTCAGCTCCCCATCTGTTTCACTGAATGAGCATCATACAGCTGTCAGCTAAGGCAAAGCACAAAAGCAATGATCACGCCTGACATTTTCTTTGCTGTTTAAGGAAACAAAACACCTCAGCGTTTCTGGAACCCACGAGTGATCGCATAAGCAACTTTTCCAGGTTATGAGTGTCAACACCCTATCTTTGAAGTGAAAAGTAGCTTCTATGGGGGAGTGTTTTTTTTTTTAAGAAATTCAGAATAACAATATTTGCTAGTTGCACATGCTGTGCTGTTTGAATAGGTAAGCTCATGTCACAATGTAGAAGAATAAAATGTATTCACAGGAATTGCAAATATTTATGCTACAAGAGTAATTTGCCTACCATTTTAATGGCCATTTTTGGGCTCTGCACTTGCACGGTCTTCTTCTCTGCAAAGATATACTGCCAGGTGGCAGCCTCCACTCCATATCTGACAGAATACATTGTCATTCCACTGCCATGATGTAGAATATCCCTTTATGGAAAGGTATACTAAGTAAGAAGGAAAATGGAGGTACTGCCATTTCCTGTTTTACAAGAAGGCAATCGGACTCTGTGAACTCTTCACACAGAGACATGCACTTTTCCCTCTGTTGCGCATGCTGGGCTTCTGTGGTGCATTCGCCCCATACTACAGAGCAGAGTACTGTATACTACACTGGAAAATATTCTATACAGGTGTGCCCCCTTATCGTAGGGATTCCGTTCTGGACCCTTTGGAGGCTGACAGCCCAATCTTATCCCCACTTACCTGGGAGTAAGCCCCATTGACTCTAATGGGACTTACTTTTTTTTATTCACATTTTTATACTGTCCTTCCTCCAAAGAGCTCAGAGCAGTTTACATAGCTGTTCCTCCCCTCCTTCTTGTCCTCACAACAACCCTGTGAGGTAGGTGAGGCTGAGAGAAAGTGACTGGCCCAAGGTCACCCAGGAAGCTTTGTGGCTGAGGGGAGATTTGAACCTGGATCATCCAGGTCTAAGTCCACCTCCCAAACCACTACACCATCCTGGCTCTCAAGGCTTCTCATCCTGGCTTCTCATCCTGGCTCTCTCTACTTCTGAGTAGGCAGGCATAGGATTGAGCTGTAAGGGAGCTCTGCTCCCCTTACCTCTGGAGGGGCTTCTGAGCTCAGCAGAGGCCGTAGACAGATGTCCACAGCCTCTGCTGGGTTCAGATTGAGCTTTAGAGTTCAAATATGTGACTTCTGATTTCACGGAGAAACCGGAAGTGACGTTTTGAATGCCTTGTAATCCTCCCCAATTACAAATGTAATTAATAAATGGGCCCTTTTCCCATAACACAACAAAGACAATTTCTCCTTTGCTGTACACAATCTATGCAGATCTTATCAAAGCTGCAACTTTTTAATGAAAATTTGTATTTCCCCTACCCTCAAAAGTAAAATATTTTGTCTGAGAAAAATGTGATTCCTTCCAGGCACAACTCATGCATGGCTCCTGTGCCTATGTGGGGGGGGGGGGGGAGAGAGAGAGAGAGAATGTAGTGTCACAAGTGACTAATCTAAACATTAGGTGTTGTTTCTAAGTAGATAAGTGATAGTTCTTCCCCTACCCCGCCACATCTGAACCTTGCTTCTGTAGGTTTATTTGGGGTGTGTGTTCATGTTAAAAATTATTTGGAAGCTACACTACATCAGTGTAGTGCAGTGTACAGGTGCAGTGTATCTAGATACAGGTTCAGCCTACTTATCCACAGATTTTTCATCCCCGGATCTGGCTTAATGGGAGTTGAACACTCCTGTGCTCCAGTTGCTTCTTGGGGGCTTTCTGAAGCCCACAGAGGCCACCAGCATCTGCCCATGACCTCTGCGGGCTTCAGAATGACTCCTAGAAGCAAAAATCCATGACTTCCAGTTTTCAGTGGAGAACTGAAAGTGATGTTTTTATGCCTTTAAAAGGAATTAGGAGGGCAGGGGTAGCTGGAATTTGCTTATTCAGAGTTTCCAGTATCCACAGTGGGTTCAAGAGCGGATCGTACGTATGTACATTCAACCTTTATTTGGCATAAGTATTTGGTAAATGAGGTCTCTGAACAGATACCATAGCGAGAATAGAGACCTAAGCAACACACAGATATATACATTCAGATGTTTCTTTCTTGATTTGGTTGCACATTCTGGCCTCCATCCTCCCACGCTCAGAGCAGATGGAATAGCTCGGCTCAGCTTGTCAGCTGCTTCACGGTCACACGGTGCCGGTGGCCTCCAATTGGCGACCTTCGGATGTTATCTTCAGGCAAATGGAGGCTCAACCCTCTAGACCAGACCTCCTGCCCATCCTCTGATGAAAGCTGAGGTGATTGTACTGTAGCTTCCTCTAGATCAGCAGGTGTTGACTGTTGTTTAGTTGGTGGAGGTGATTTGAGTGTCTCTGCTGCTGCTTCCTCCAACACCACATCCAGTTGGTGAGGGCTGCTGACAGTGGACATCTTAGATAGTAAGTCCAGAGGATCATAAGGCAGTTTAATAAGCTCAGGGATCCGAGCCACATTGACAGATGATGACCCTGAGGAGGCAGAGCACCCATAAAAAGGGGAGGACAAACCTCTCTCAGAATGGATTCCCATGGATACCTAGGCTCCACCTGTTTTGTATGTTGTGTTTTTAAAGTGGCAAGTAAACAAGTCTTTCCCCTCTTCTTACAAATCTTCGCAGCAGTGCCCTACCCACTTTGTGAACCTTTTGTTTAAATCTTTATTTTAAAAGGAAAGAATGGGAAGGTGCAGCTCTTCTGAGATGAAAAGTACATATAGTTTTATGTGTGGGGTGGGAAGAGCTGTACTAGAAACCTCATTTTAGACTTTGTATAATTTCAAGCAGTCATCTCCAAGTACAATGCTGTGGTGTTCTGTCCATGCACAGTGGGTATATACAGAAGCACCATGATGTATGGCAGTGGCCAACCTCCCATTCATTCTATGGAGCAAATGCCCCAGGTGCGGAGCCTCGCATGCCTTTAGGACCCCGTGAAAGCCTCTCTGGAAACTGTGCTTCCGATTTTCTGGAAACACAGTTTAAAGCGTCGGGGAACCTCAGAGAGTCGTCCTGGAGTTGTGTGAGGCTTCATGAGCTCCAGGTAAGTTGGGGGCGGACTTGCTCACGGGGGGGTGGCAGCATCCCACGGGGGGGGGCCGCCATTGCAGACCTTTTCCCTGGACACGGGGCTGGGGAAGTCCGCCACTGGATATGGACAGAATACCACAGAATTACAACATTTTCATCCTCAACACTAAAGCATAGTGAAAAGAAAACAGAAATTTGTTTCCCGGATCCTCCTCAGGAATCAAGCATCTTAACTCTTTTGAAACTAAAGCCCCATGTTACTAGATTAACAATTAACCTTGTGCTTACAGTGAAAAGTAAGCAACTCATTAAAAGGGTGATTAAAGTTCCAATTGATCAAAAAAATATGATAAATAGATAAGTGGAACTTGGTAAGGCATTGTGGCCAGAACACTTTATGGCTTAGGAATCCTGGATAAAAATATGCATCTGTTTATAATCTTACTTGGATTCATTCCTTTTGGCATGCTCAGGATTTTAAAATTAAGCTCCTGCTTTTAAATATTTTCTGGTTATGCTTCTGGCAGAGGCTTTGATTGGAAATTTTCTTCTGCACAAAACAAGGTTTGATACCCTTATAATCTCTACATATGGCAAACAGAAGAGCCAGTGTGGAATAGTGATTAGTGCAGTGGACTCAAGCTGGGTAGACCTGGGTTCAAATTTCTATCTGTCATGAAGCTCACCTGAGGATTGTTACAAGCTCTCAGCCTAGCCTAACTCAAAAGAGGAGAGAGAGTTTGACCAGTGAGCCTCATGCTGACTGTCCTGGTCTTAACCACTATACCAAGTTGAATGGATGTGGGATGCCTGTAAATCAAACTACAGTAGCCCCTTATGTCTGCTGGTCCCACATTCACCATTTTGATTATCTACAGATCAAAAAATATTTTTAAAAAATTATAAAGTTTTATAATTATAAAAATTATAAAAAGTTCTCCTTCCTTCCTTCTCCCTGACCCGCCATTGCTGCTCTTTGAAGCACACAGCATGTGACTTAGCAGCCAACCAGCCCATCACTCAGGCAGAACACCTCTGGTCTTAAAGCCTGCCGTACACAAATAGTGTACCATATACACTACAGCAGTAGTTCTCCAACTGTGAGCTGTTGCTTCCCAGGGAGTCATGGAAACCAGCCAGGGGAGCCATAGAATCCTTGTGAAAAACCCAAAACAGTATATAATATATAGGATTGTAGCCCTAATGGGGAGTTGCGGCCAATGGCCCAGTAGTCAAGAGAACTGCCAACTGAAAAAGTTTGTGAACCACTGCACTACAGTATATGGTTTGCTATTATCTGTGGTTTCAGGCATCCGCAGTAGGTCTTGGAATGCATCCCCTACAGATACCGGTGGAGGGGGGCACTACAATAATCAATAAACAACTTTCTGTCTTTGGTAGTGAATGGCTTCTTACGCCTGGGAACTGCTGCCCTCTTGTTACCTGCTAGCCCATCACAGCTAACAGGAGGAATATGCCCCCCACAATACTGAACTTCATACTTGAGGTCATTGTGCTATGTGCTATTGCTGTTTGATCTGGTCCTTTTGGCAGGTGGACCATGTCTGTGCCCTCAAATAATCAACATTGTCGGAGGAGAAACTCAGTCCTCATTTCAGCATTGTGAAATCCCACCCAGTCACTGCTTGATAGGTGATGATCACAGTTTGTGCACTGCGTGTCAGAATCTGGCCCACCTAGGTGGCTGCCTGCCTAACTGCTGGCAAAGGCCAGCCGGCACTGATGACTGTGAATTAGAGGTCATACTCCTGCATTCCTTTTTAACTGTTGCACTCGTGGCTCTGTGTGGGCAGAAGAGAGGATAATTTATGCCAGCACCCTTCTCTCCCCCCTCCCCTCCACTCATGACTTTAGTTTTGATATCACATCATGATTCTGAGCTTGGTGCACCATAAATTTTCTCCAAATGTGTAGTAATTCCTTGGTGCAGTCTAAAGTTATGATTCATTTATACTGGAGTGACAGCATAATACCTAGGTGTCAAAATCTATTAAAACTGTTCAATGTCTTCTGTTTATTTTTAGAACCAATTGAGACTTAACTGATGGTGAAAAATATACAGTCAAGTGTGTTTACTTCACCTTTACAAAGAATCTGTTATAGTCCCAATTAATTTGTTATTCCTGTCACAACACGTACTGGATACTTCAAAACTGTCATTACCGTTCCTGCCGACTTTTTGTTTTTGTGTTTTTTCTTGCAAAGGCTTTCTGTTTATTTTTAACCCATTAGTAGATACCAGTGTAATGGTTTTGCAACGTTTAAAGCCGCACATCACTTTCCAATTTAATTAAAGTAAATGTGCAATGAATAAATAGATCTCTGAAGTCGCTGAAGCAGACTGCAATTGAATTTTCCCATCCTCCCTGTAACAATCAGTTGTTGTTTTCAGTGCTGAATTTAATGACTGTCCACAGGAGTATCCTTCACATGCATCGATATGATGGGCCAGATGGAAAGCATTTGAATTAAAAATGTACTACATGAGGAAGCCATAAGCACGGCGGTAGTTTTCAGTATAAATCCAGAACTGGTTTCTCTTTGTTATTAATTAACTGAACATTTCCGTAAAGAAACCCCAGCATAAAGCGTTTATGGGGGGAAAATAGGCTGTATACATCTTAAAATCAAACACCCTGTACTTGGGAGGTTTACGTAATCAGCAGAAATAAAAGCAATTCTGCAAGGCAATTGCAAACATAACCGCCGAGATGAGTAAGTGTGTGCAAATGCATATGTGAGAGCATCATAAAAAGACAAGCAGGAAAGGAGCAATTATATGTGCAATTGCCATACACTTTCCTAGAACAGAGTTAAAATAAAACTGCAAAATTATTGTAAGGAATTTAGAACAAGGAAATAAAACAACCACACACTGGGGGATTCAGCTTCAAGAAGTACTATAGGCGTATGATGCAAGATGCATCTTCACGGTTACTAGTGGTGGTTTAGTTTATACAGGGCGTGGGTGGAACTGGGAGGGGAAGGAATGAGGAAAAGATGGGGGTGGGGAGAGGAGTGTATCAAGGCTGGGAAGGGAGCAGTACCAGCAGCAGCTCTCACCATATCCTATCCCCATGCCCAAGCTTGATCTCCCGACTCATGTCCACTTGAACTTGCACCAATAATATAGCTATCACAGATCTGAGTAGACCCATTGGACACCATAGGTTTGCTCGTGGGAAAGAGAACAAATGTTTCCTGACTTCTGGGACCAGAAACTCCCCCACAGGATACAGGGTAGATCTTGTTGGCACTACTGCATTGGCACCAGAGGAATTAGGTAGGATTGGGCTGCCCGTTTACGAAGAAATTACATGAGAAATTACAAAGAATAAATTCCATAAATGGCATGCACACACACACGATTCTGAATAAGCTAAAGTTCATCATAGCTAAATCCCACAGAAAGCAATGGGATGTGTATTATAAGAACAGCCCCGCTGGATCAGGCCATAGGCCCATCTAGTCCAGCTTCCTGTATCTGACAGTGGCCCACCAAATGCCTCAGGGAGCACACAAGACAACAAGAGTCCTGCATCCTGGCGCCCTCCCTAGTTATTAATTGCGACTAAGGCTCATGCAAAACATGCAGAAACCCACATGGAAATTAGTATTTCCATGGAATAACTGCATATGTGAAGGCAAAACCTGTGTGGGTTTCCTTAACTATGAGCCAAGTAAACGTCTGACTTTTTCATCCACAAATTCTAAATCTTCCATGTGGATTTTGAATGTATGGTTGCAGTGTCAATAACTAAGAGGTTTGATTCCTTGGAGGAGGTGACATGGCACCCTTGACTGGCTCCCAACGGAGCCCTCCTTTGCCATAGCTAGTAGGGGGTGGCCAGTCAATGGGAACTTGCAGACCTGGAGTGGTGCGATGTCTTTTCTGCCCTTGGCACTGATCAGAATAGGGATCAGACAGGCACTAATCTAGTTAAAACTTTGTTTTCCTTTGATGAAACTGAGCCACAGAGACCTTGGGTGACCAGAACAAAGAAGATGCGGCATGTGAGGAACAGGCAAAAGCAGCAGCATCTCAAGTTCTCCAGGGAGCTGTTAGGAAACTCTGAGAAATAAGTGACTAAGAATGGTGGTTGGGGCTGTTGGGGCACTTCATGGAGAGGCAGACCGGTCTAAGCATGAACCTCCAAAAGCTAAGGGCAGAAGGAACACTAGGAGGTTGTGTCACTGAGGGGCCACTTCGGAGCTCCAGCACTGGCGCTATGGCCCCTTAGGATTGGGCCCTAAATTAAATAAATTAATGGTTCCCTGTCCCCAAAGAGCTCACAAACTAAAAAGGATGCAAAAGACACAGCAGCCACGGGAAAAAATGCCATGCCATGATGAAGCGGGACAGTTGCTCTCCCCCTGCTAAATATAAGAGGGCACCACTTTAAAAGGTGCCTCTTTGCTCAGATAGCAGGGGCATGAAACATGTGAAATGACTCAAGAGGCATAAAAGTGACGTGTTACTTAAGCATATTTAAAACTGAACCAGCCAAACCACTGGAAAATAGTGAGCAGGTCATTTTTCAGTGGCTGGGGAAGGGGCAATGGCTCTTTTCCAGTGTGCTTGAATGTGTATAACTGAGGACTGGATTTGATGTACCCTTCCACTGACCCAATGGAAGTGAAGTTATTCACATTTGAGATGGGCTAACCTCATTTGGTGGCAAATGAGGCATTGCAGGTTTTTATACATTATAAGATTTTTATTACAATTTGGATGATTATGCTCTATAGCTCTAACTATGTAAAATTAAGCACAAATAGCATAGAAGATTTTGGAGCTAGAGATGGAGAATGACTATTAGGTCTCCCTTGACCTTCTTTATGCCAATATAACTGAATTTCATCAAGTATATTTTTTAGCATTTCAGACTCATACAGTATTAAACATCTGAAATGACCACTTCTCCATTTTAGCAGGACTTACAGAATGGCAAAATGTCTTAGATTTTTGCTAGATTCAGTCCATTACTTTTAGTTATTTCTCTTTCCATGACTGCAAAGAGGTGTATGTAAGAAAATATTTTTTTTAATTGCCATTAAATGTCCCCCAAAGTCACAAATATACAAAACATGTAAGCCAATACGTTTACTCTGTATTGGTGCTAAAATATGCAAACTTTTGAGTGACAAATAACTCTTCATACATCAGAATGAAATTGGTACTTAATTCTCAGTTATAAAGAGAGCAAGGATAGTAATGGTTCAATTTCACAACTCATTTCAGCTTAGCTTGGATGTAAGCCATTAATTCATGAGAAGTTCGCAAGCCTAAGTTTAAATCTCAGTACTAGAGACAGGACTGTGGAATGGATTGAATTTATATGAATGCAAGTATTTGAGTCACTGTGAATTTCTCTCGTTCTCTCTCTCGTTCTCTCTCTCTCTCATGTGTGTGCCTGTGATATCAAAACAGATAATGAAATATTTTTCCCAATAAAAAATATTACCTTACCTGTCTTTTATATCCTAGAGCAGGGGTATCCAAACATTTTGGCAGGAGGGCCACATCATCTCTCTTACACTGTGTTGGGGGGCAGAATAAAAAAGAATTAATTTACATTTAAAATTTGAATTTATTTATTTATTTATTTATTTATTTATACATACATACATACATACATACATACATACAGGTATTTATATACCGCCTTTCTTTGGTCATCAGATTTCTCCTCAGACTTTAATCCAAGGCGGTTTACATAGGCAGGCTGTTCTAAACCCCTGTAGGGATTTTTACAATTGAATAATTCTAGTCTTTCATAGAACTCCTCGTTCCAGCTGGATTCCTTCCCGGTCTGGCCTCTCTCTGGCCCTTCGCCTCCCACACTCTACTTGACGGCAACTCCTCTCTGCCACCGAGGGTCAGCTCATCAGTATATCAGCATGTCATCAGTTCTCGGGTACTTCCGGTTGTTTTGAACTGGCAGCCTCAGATCTTCAGGCATACAAGGCAGCAGCTCTACCAAATGAGCCAGACCTCCTGCCCTCCTCCTGCCCAGTTGACATTTACATAAATGAATTTATTAGAGATGGAACTTATGAATGAATGAAGGTCTTGCAGTAGCTCAAGGCCTATAAAAGGCCTTGCACAAAGCAAGGCTGACCTTTCCTTCACTACCGCTGCTGCATCACAGATATGAAACAGCAAGCAGTGGAGGGAACCCTTGTCCCACAGCTCACGCAAGTGATCGAACAGTTGCCCTCACACTGAGAGGAGCTGTGTCGGGCCAGCATGGGCTCCAGCAAGGCTCTGGAGGGCCAGAAGCTCATTGGAGACTGGGGGCTCCCCATGGGCCAGATTGGAAGCTCCCAAGGGCTACAAGTGGCCCCAGGGCTGGGGTTTGGGCACCCCTGTCCTAGAGAGCTATGCCTAGCTTATGCCCTGTAATTTCCTGGAAATTGGTTGGTATAGTCAGTACTTTGTTCCAGTAGTGTGTCTTACTAAGGCTTCTCTTCTGGCCTCTATACAGGGGAAACTAGTGCATAATTATTATTATATTATTAAGGGCGCAATCCTAACCTGCGCTGGAGCAGGCAAGCCAAGAGGCTTGTGCTGCATCCAACATGGGATTGCAGTGAGCAGCAGCTCAGCCAGGGGCAAGGGGAATATCTTCCCCTTACCCTTGGGTAAGGGCTGCATGCCACTATGAGTCTCCTCGGACCCACGCCACCTCTGGAGGTGGCACAAGTCTGAGGAGAGCTGAGCGGCTTGAAGCCGCCCCGCTCGCCCCAGGGATGGGGGTTGGGATCTGGCATAACTGCCAGATCCCAGCCCCGCCCCTGGGTCCCCGCGCACCCGCCCCAGGCCCTCCCTCCCCCCGCCCAGTTACGCCCCCTCCCGCCCCCTCCCCACGCCCCCCACATCTACCTTTGCTGTTTGTGCTGGTGCGCTTGCGCCGGCACAAGCAGCGGCATGGAAGCCGCAGCAGAGGCTTCTGCCTCCATCCGCGCGTTGGTGCATCTGGATGCGCAGACGCGGCTCCCGCCTAAGGGGGTGCAAACACGCTTTACGGCACGTTTGCGACTCCTCCAGAGCACCTATACCGGTATAAGTGCTGGTTAGGATTGCTCCCTAATAGTATTATATACTGCTTTTCAACAAAAAGTTCACAAAGCAGTTTACAGAGACAATCAATCAATATATAAGCCAGTTCTGCCCAGCACTGCATATATGCAACAGGGATCAAATGTGTACTATCTTTGAGAGGGCACAGAAATGGATTATAGAGGCACAAACTTTGGTCCTCTTCAAATTTGCCTTATACCAAGTCATGCCATTGGTGTGGCCAGGATTGTCATCTTGGTGCCAGTAGCTGTCCAGCGTCTCACAGCTCTTTCCCATCTCCTGTTGCCCAATCTTTTTAATTGGTAGTGCTAAGACTGAACTTGGGATCTTCTGCATGCCCTGTGCCACTGAGCTATGTCTCCTATCCCCAAACCAAAGTCTATCCAGAAGTAAATCTGCTTGAGAATGTTTCTTCCACATGTCATGTGAACCAATACATTTGTATCTTGTTCTATTTCTTGTCCATTGCTTCTCTCCAGGCCTTCCTGTGCATGTAAGGAGCAAAGAAGGACAATGAGGAAAAAGAAAGGATTTGAAAGGAAATGCAAAAGAGGAGTTCTGGTTAGAGTCCAACACCACTGGGAGAAAGGTGCACTACATTTGGGCTGTGATTCTACTTGGAAATAAGCCCCATTGAAACAATAGTTCTACTTGGAAATATGCCTAAGACTAAAATGTTGGTTGGTTTTGTATTTTGTTTAAATATGATTGTTAATTGTGCCAAATTAAATAAAAATAAAAAGTAAAGGGAATTCCCCCTCCCCCAAAAGTCAGTTGACTTTAGATTTCCCCTCAGGTGCTGAAAACAGTCATAAAGATTGTTTTCCTTAATGATCAATAGAAAAACTGATCCAAACAGAAGGTAGAAGCCACGACTTTCAGCCCCCGATCTTCAGAAGCATTTCCTATAATGGATCAACATAATTTCCACAATGTTGGAATTTTCCTTGTAGTCTCCAAATGCCTTTAAAAAGAACTATGCTGGTTTTTCCCCCTTTAAAAAACAGAGGCTTAACAAAGCTAACACTGTAGAAGCTTCCAAACAAGCAACAAGGGTTTTTCTGTGTGTGCAGTTATGGGCCATCATTATTAAATGTCTCTCGTTGGATGGAAGAGGTGCTTCATCACAAACAGCCATTCATCAGCACTTGCCAAGCCAGCTCACATCTGACCTCTGCAGTAATAATGCTGCATCAAGTAGGCCAACTACCCAGTTTAGCAACAGAGCAGGGAGCGTAAGCTGGCTTCAAGATTAAGTGCACTGCTTCAGGTTTCCATTCCCAGGTGCAATGTGGGCTGATGTTGTATTGATTGCAAAAGTTTACCAGTAAGTATCACAAACAACAATAGCCAGGTCAATGATCGGTGATGCCTGAATATGAATTCCCCTATGGAAGCCTTGTGCACTCTCTGGGCTAAGGCACTATTATCATGATGTCTGAGCACAGGTTGAATAAGGCTTATGCCGAAAGATAGAGAGTGAGAGCTTCTAGTTTGAAATGACATTTAAGCAACTTACACACGGGAACAGGAGGAGAGACAACGATGTAATTATATATTCCCTAGTTTCAAACTGCAGGGAAAAAAAATCTGTCATCCCTCAAGGTTTGCAGGTTCACAGGGCCTTAAGTGGAATGCCCTTAATGTTTTCAGGCACTAAAAGGCAGAGGAACGTAACAGATAGTGTCCCAGCTCTGATCCATGTATGTGAATGGTGTGGTGGAGATCCAAAGAGATCAGATAATCAAAAACTTGGAAGAAGAGCAATTTTACTCACAATTTTATGTACACTGCGTTCATTCCAGAACAGGCTCATTCCAGTTTATGGGCAGTAAACTCATCACCAATGAAACCTGGAAGAGGATGACATCATCACATTCCACACTCATACCTTGTTCTTGGTCAAGCAGTGATCTACCTGCAAGAGGAATCACACTGAACATGCATAAAGACTAAGGACAGATGCTTAGGATATCTTACAGCCCAATCCTATTCAAGCTCTGCACTGGCAGAATACGTGATCTGCCAGTGCATGCTGTCACAAAAGCGTCTTAAGTGCTTTGCATTAGCATGAGTTGCTGGCATGCCAGCGAGAAGACCAGAGCCTTCCCATGCACACTGGTGGTCATTGGGACACTTGCTGGACCAAGTCCAGTGCCAGGAAAGGGCAGGGAAGGTGTGGAACTGGAGGAGATGGGGCTGGAGTGGACAGGATTTGCGTTATGGATGTGTGCCATATCCTAACCTCCTCCTCAGACCTGATCCACCTGCATGGATCAACTCGGACTTGTGCTAGCGATATTGCTGGTGCAGGTCCAAATTGACCCACTATGGCTGCTGAGGCTTACCCCAGGACAAGGGGACAATTGTCCTCATACCCCAAGGAGACCTCCGGCAGCCAAAATTCCCTGTGGAATGCACCTGCACCATTGCATCATTGCACAATGATTTAGGGCCCAATTTTAAGTGGTTGCTGTGCTGGTGCTGAGCTCTAGCACCGGTGCTGGGTGTCACAAGGAACATCTGCAGCACCTGAAGAGGAGGGGCTGCTGGCACCTGGCCAGTGGCAGTTGGCCCTGACCCTCAGTGCAACTCAGAAGGCCGGCTGGTGCTCTAGCACTGCCAGCTGGCAGTAAGTAGCATCAAGGAAGGGAGAGGCAGGGAGTGGGCAGAGTGGGGCAGGAGGAGGAACTGGGTAGGACCGGAAACCCCCGACACGGAGTCTTTCAAGTCAGCGCCGGCACAGACTTGAGGGACCCCATTCCCCCGAGGAGTCCTCTTCCCCTGAGGAGACCTCTGGTGGCTGCTGCAGGGCCAAAGGTCGCAGCAGTAGCCACTTTAGGATTGGGCTGTTAGATAGAATTGGACTGTTAATTCAATTCCCTCTCTTGCCCTTCCTGCCCTTCTTACCCAGATGCCAACTATGCAGGCAACTGCTCCATTTGAAATTGCCCCACATTTCCATTCTAATGAAATGGTACAGTAAAAATGTAATTAACAACTTAACCATCCACTGGCAAGTAACAGAGTACATCTGATCAGAGTTTGCCTAGGGTTTTACAAATCTGAAAATCCCGGCTTCTGTATTTCCCTCTATTATAAAAATCATGTCCCTTATCCATAATAAGAATCTTCCTTATTAGCGTTCCACTGTATTAACATTTTATATTTAATGTCTAACTCACAGTTCTCATTTTGCAAAGGGACTTTTATAGAGATGTTATCCAATATTACTACCGCTACATTAAAAGGACATTTTGCAATCATTTATACTTAGAACCCTTTACACTTTTCCCTTTTCAATAATTTGCAGTGAACTTGTACGTCCCAGACACTCTGAGTTAACATAAAATAGCTTTTTGCACAATTAAAGTTGTGAGCAAATGCAAGTTAAGTAATTATTGTTAACTTAAATACTACTTTAATATCTTCAAGTTACTGAGCCAAAATAGCACATTGATCTTATGTTCACCTTTCTAAACTTGTGCAGTTATTTTCAGCTGAAATGATTGCCTTCATAATTTATGAAATGTTTTTAAATTATAGGACACATTATAGTAGACTGAAGCCAGACACTCATATCTAACAAAATGCCTTCCTTTTTAGGGTGCATCTCCACCAGTAATTTAAAGTACCTTAATAGTTATCCCCGCTCCTCATAAGAACATAAGACGAGCCCCACTGGATCAGGCCAAGGGCCCATCTAGTCCAGCTTCCTGTATCTCACAGTGGCCCATCAAATGCTTCAGGGAGCACAAAAGACAGCATGACACAACATACATTTTGCCCTGCATCTGGCATTCCGAGGTAGTCTGCTTCTAAAATCAGGAGCTTGCACATATCTAACATGACTTGTAACCAATGATGGACTTTTCTGCCAGAAGTATGTCCAATCCCCTTTTAAAGGCATCTAGGTAAGATGCCATCACCACTTCCTGTGGCAAAGAGTTCCACAAACTAATTACACATTGGGTAAAGAATTTTTTTTTTGTCTGTCTTAATTCTCCCAACACTCAATTTTAGTGGATGTCCCCTGGTTCTGGTGTTATGTGAGAGGGAAAAGAGTTTAACTCTATCCACCCCCTGCATAATTTTGTATGCCTCAATCATGTCCCCCCTCAGGCGCCTCTTTTCTAGACTGAAAAGCCCCAAACACTGTAGCCTTTCCTTGTAAGGGAGGTACCCCAGCCCAGTAATTGTTTTGGTTGCTCTCTTCTGCACTTTTTCCATTTCTACTATATTCTTTTTGACATGTGGTGACCAGAACTGGATGCAGTACTCCAGGTGTGGCCTTACCATCAATTTGTACAACAGCATCATAATATTAACTATCTTATTCTCAATTCCTTTTCTAATAATCCCAAGCATGGCATTAGCCTTCTTCACTGCTGCTGCACATTGGGTCAACACTTTCATTGGGTCGACTACCAGCACCCCAAGATCTCTCTCCTGATCTGTCACAGGCAGCTCAGAACCCATTAGTCTATATGTAAAGTTTTGATTCTTTGCCCCAATGTGCATAACTTTACATTTACTTATACATTGAAACACATCTGCCATTTGGCTGCCCATTCTCCCAATTTGTAGAGATCTTTCTGGAGCTCTTCACAGTCTCTTCCGGTCTTCACTGCTGGGAAAAGTTTGGTGTCATCTGCAAACTTGACCACCTCACTGCTCAACCCTATCTCCAGGTCATTTATGAACAGGTTGAAAAGCACAGGTCCCAGGACAGATCCTTGGGGCACTCCACTTTCCACTTCTCTCCATTTGAAAATTTCCGATTAACACCCACTCTTTGCTTCCTGGTCCTCAACCAGTTCCTAATCCAGGAGAGGTCCTGCTTTCTAATTCCCTGACTGTGCAGTTTCCTCAGCAGCATTATTAAATACCATATTAAATGCCTTCTGAAAGTCCAGATATATAATATCCATGGGTTCTCGCACATCCACATGCCTGTCGACTTTTTCAAAAATTCTAAAAGGTTCGTGAGGTACGACTTACCCTTACAGAAGCCAGGCTGATTCTCCCTCATCAAGGCTCAGAGAATTATAATTCTGTAAGGAATTTAGGAATCTCTAACAAAAAATTCTCAATATCCTCCTAAAACTACTATAGCTGGGATAGTCATGATAGGTAATCTGTTTGACTATTCACGGACTTACCTGGAGGGGCTGGAAAGGTGAGGCCAGCAACTGGGAAGATCACAACCCTGAAGGTAAGCTGAGTAGACACATGTCTGGCCTTGCCTCAGCTAATACAAACAAGCAGAGGGACTACCTGGAAAAGCAGGGAGGGGACAGGAAGGGGAGAGGGAGACCAGCTGGCAGGGAATCTTTTATTGCGGTCACTGACCAGTACACAGCTGGCAGGGAAGTTACACCACAGCCTGCCTGCCTATGATGAAGAGCCTTGGGGGATGGAGCTGAGGGAGATAAGAAGACTGCCTTGCTGGGCACCAGCCACAACCTCCCTGGGAGGCCCAGTTGGAGGAGACAGCGTGAGACAGCACTGAGACAGCACTAAAGGTTCTGTCTGCCCCACAGTGGTTTACAACCCCCATAATTGCTAAGTTCTGAACAGAGCACACTTCCTCAGTGGCACGGATCTCTTGCTGCAGTACCTGAAAACTGCAATACTTCCGGCAACCAAGGGGGCAGCAGCAATGCACTCCTTACACTGCTGTAAGTGTGTATTGTATTGCAGACATTTCTGGCTCTTTGTTCCGTTCACGCCACACAGCCCACCACAACATAGCATACACCCCTCCCCACCCCAACATTTTAAAATAATTGTAGATTGATTTTATGGGCAGGGGATTGAACACGAGATATGGGGTGCCACTGACCTGCTTGCATCACTGGAATGGGGATTTTTCTTTCTTTTGGGAGGCAGGGAGTGAAATTAATTGGGAGGAATTGGGGTGGAAAATTAATTTAGGAAAACAAATGGAAGGGTTAATATTTGAAGTCGGAACTGGGCGTTTGCCTTGTGTAAAAATGCATGTTGTGTAACTGAGATTGTATAATCTCAAAAGTGAGATTGGTTGGTTGGCCCTGTGTAAACCCTAGGGAGGGGACTTTATCCATCTCTCTTATTATGGGCCCAATTTGGGTTGTCTTATTTCCCCCCTTCCCCCACTTTTATTTGCCCTGCAGAGTTCTGATTGGTCAACCACAGGAATCAGGTGAGAAAAGCACTTCAGTATTCCCTTTGAATTCAGAAAAAGAAGGATGCAGATGCCCATCTGATTGAGACCAGAAAGGGGTACAGGATATTAGCAGGGATAAGGTGTATTAGGGGATAGGATATTGGCAACACTGCTGATGCTACCCCCTTCCCAGTCTTGATTCACCCCCCCTCTCCACCCCAGTCTCTGCCCTCTCCCCTCCCTGTTCTGCCCCTGTCGCAATCAGACCTTCCTAATTCTGGTGGCAGACCTCTTGCACTGCTGCTGTTTGTGGCAGCAGTCCTAAAGCAGTCCTACCACCAGTGGTACAGCACGTGTGGCACCGAAAGCCTATGTTTCACATTCGTAAATCCCTCTGTATGCCGGCCATTAGTCACAATCAACTTAAGTCCTATTGGTTTCAGTGGAACTTAAACACAGCCAATTGGGGTCACTGCCTGTGAAACGGTTTTGCATTCAATACTTTTGAAAGAGCATACATCGCTTTAAAAGATTAGCAGTACTGGCTCAGATTTATTAGCTGTAGGAAACCTGGCCATCGAGTTGTAAAAACTGAAGAAATAGCTGTTTTCCACTCAGACACAGAAAGCAACAATTTGAGAACCCAAATGTCAAAAGGAGGAATCTGTCAAAACAACAACAACAAAAAGCTAAGACAAAAAAATTGCCACTTTATAAATTACTGCTCATATTAGTGCATATTACCCTTCTGATGCTTTTATGAGCCTTTAGAGAGATACTATTAGCATCATTAAAATTCAGCCTTATTACTGCAAGACACATTGAATTCAGTATAAAATATTTGGTATTTTATTGTTGCCTTTTTCTGGGAGATCATAAACAGGTGCTTTGCAATGTATTCTTTTATTGTACAAACTCGATATACTGCAAAGAACAAATGAGAGTGATATAGAAAGAAAATATAGTTTTGATAGATTGCTCGCTGAATTGCAGGTTTGAATGCCTGCTAGTAAGATAAAAATCAACCAGCCAGTGATGTGCTGATATAGAAATGATTGCTAGAAAAAGTCATTTAGGTTATAAGAGTAATTTCAATAATGCCAGATATTTGGTGGGAAAACTCACATTATAAAAGGGGATTTGGCCATACAGTTTACTGCTATCACTTCAGAGTTCAGAAACAGTGAGAATCTCAGTATTAATGTGTATTATTTTCTGTACAATATGGAAAAATCTAACGATGTATTTTGAATTTCTAGCATTTTCTCTCAAATAATTGTTCCTTTGAAACAGCAGTTTTTATCCCTTAACATTTTTTATCCTTTTAACCAATGAAATGCTCATGTGGTCCAAAAGCCAACAAATTTGGCTCAGATTCCATCTTATGCTCAAAACATTTCTGCATCTGTTAGGAAAGCTGAAGGCTGGCTGAGGGGAGTAATGCCTCGTGCTTAACACTTATCGCACTTCAGAGAAAAGGAAACAAAACTCCAGTGCATTGCTACATAGGGGACGTTTTCCCACATTGAGCTTCGAGTGAAAAGACCAAGAAAAAAAAAATCATTCCCTAAATGCATTTAGCATAAATACAGTCCCTACAACTAGCTACAGGTGGGACCTCGGTATCCACTGATTTTGTATCCACTGATTTGGTTCACCACTGATACCAAGGTCCACCTTTATATGCACTGTAACAAGGAAAAAAGCACCAAAATCCCATTTCCCACCTTTGGGTTGTTAAATAATTATAATTTCATTCCACTGGATTCCATTATTCACCTTGTCTAGTGGCTGAATGCAGTATAGCATCTATACTAATGCATTCTGGGATGACAACATAGGAGCAAGAAACCTGGAACTGGGTCTTTAAAGCTATTTTTTCACTGATTTGGTATCCCCTGATTTTTTTTTTTAAATCCATTAGGGGTTCCAAAACAGAACCCCAGTGGATAACAAGGCACATACATTGTCCCAGGAATGTTGGCTTTCTGCACTTTATGGGTATATGGATGTGCCTTCCACGAACTATCAGTTCCAATGGCAAACTTAGCAAAAGGCACTTCTCCAGCTATGGGTTTGGGGTTTTTACCTGAAAAGAACCATGACTTGTAGATACACAAGTCATGAAAATTCATCATTTTGGGCTGGTAGCTTGGCTTTCTGTCTGTGCAGCCTTGCTTACTATGTTTTTCACCGCTTCTGCATCACCCTGAAAGACCTTGTGGGAGATTTGGAAGACAACCAAACCAATGCAAGCAGCAGACTTGATGGGAGGAGTGTAGGTTGGCTCCATGAGGCAGGGGCTGCAGAGAGGGAGGTTATACAAGTCTGGGGGGAGGAGCCAGAAGAAGGAGGGGCAGCCAGGACATGGGGAGGAAGCAGGCTCTCTTGTCCATCACGGAAGGCACAAACAATTGATTGGCCAAATAGATGGCCTGATTTTTTTCTCTGGATGAGGGAAGGGAGAAAGAGGAGCCCAAAGGACGGGGAGGGGTTTCTTGCTATAGGAAAATGCCTGGATAGCCCAGGGCTAAGGAGGCAGGCAAAGCAGGGGGGAGGTGTTTCTTTGCGATTAAAGAGAAACTCCTTCCAAACTCATAGCTCATTTGAAGTGAAGGACCAACACATCGCTGACAGCAGATGGGGTGGGGGTGGGAACATCAGCGTAGTGTTAAATGAGAACTCCAACACACACACACACACACACACACACACAAGCCTCTGTTTTTTTCTGTGGAGCTGCACCTAACTCACAGCATGACTCACTTTTCAAAAAGATTGGACTTGACTCTCAAATGTCTCAGAATGAGTTGAGACTGCCGCCCATTATGACTTGTGAGTGAGTCGAGCCAAGGAGGCAGAGACTCGCGACTCAGCACTGTGATTGGGGCATATCCCTGAAGCTACTTTCTTCAGTGAGCCCCAGACATGAAGACAGAGCAATCCCTATCATGCACATGTGGCTTTTTGGGAATGCTTTTTCTGACAAAGAACCTCAGAGGAGCATTCCAGGGTAATGGGTCCTGCATCTAGGATGACAGGCAGTCGCTTTGGGGCTTCATCACAGCATCCCAGGTGGTCTACAAATTATATAACGGAGAACAGCTGCAAACCAGGTGCATCATGACAGAGGCACATGCAAGTAAGGAATTGCTGGGTAAAACACTGATAGATGGCCTGAAAAAGTCAGTCACGCCACATGTTACCTGGAAGGCAATCCCATTCCTTTCAAAAAACATTTTCACCTTCCAGAGAATTCCATCTACATGTTTAGGAAGGCTGGAATTCTCATACAGACACATCAGCACATATTCACCCCCATCCAGCATCATAACTCCAGCTGTGGATATTTGTGAGCCAGAAAAGTCTAACAGCTGAAGCTTATATATGATCACTTTTGCAGAGACTCTGAGGCGTCATCATAGAGCCCATAATTATTCAGGTTCACATTTTCATCCCACCATCGTTGGCCAAACTGGTTTTCCAGTTTTTGTAGCATTTTTGAGCAGTACATTGGAAAAAACCCAGACAAGTTCTCAGCAACTCAGTCATCAATGTAATCATAGATGTGTGCACAGCTATCATGGGGACCTATTAGGTAGCTTCCCTTGTATCACTCATGGCAAGTACGAGTGTAGTGTTCCTTCCCATGTATGCAGAGCAGCCTTGAAAACATTCTCACTTTTTTGTGTACAGTGAAGGTATTGCTCCTTCTTCCCTCCACCCCTGGAATTATGAGATGCTAGAGCCAGGCTGCCTGCACTATGTCAGGGACCAGAAAAATGACTGGCTTATTAAATGAACATATGAAGAGCACTTAAAATGGTTTCATTGTGCCTTAAGACCTCTCTCCACTTTTTTATTCACATGGTGACAAAAGGAAGATTTTTTTTCTTCCTCTCCTGCTTCCATTCAACACATTCTTATGGATGAGCTGGAAATTTTAATTCACTTTAGTGACTGTGAATATAGAACCAGAGATGGTTACCTTTCCCAATTATTCTAGATTAATTAACATGAAGTACAAGGGAACAGAATCACCTTCCATTTTCAGGGGGCCCTAAGAAACTTCCCTACATGGGCTTTCTCCTACCTGACTGGGTCCTGAAAGAATCAGGGCACAAGCCTACCCAACTTTCAGCACTGGTGCAGTCACAATGCAGCTCCAAGGTAAAGGAACAAATGCTTCCATACCTTAAGGAGGCCTCTGTGACTGCTGCCCCACCACAAGATGCAGTGCATGCCCCATTGGCACAGCACTGGAAAATTGGATATGATTGGGCCCTCAGTCTGGGCTGCCTAAGAGTACAAAGGTGGTCTTAAGGATTAGCACTGGGTCTTTATGATGTCCCTGGACCCTCAGAAGTTCCCCATCATTGCCAGCACCTTCAGTCAGCCCCACTAAGGTGTGATTGTCAGTGTGGGTTACATATGCCCAGGGTGAAACATATACTGCTAATACTGTGTAGCTTCTTTGCTGCGGTTTTAGCAGACTGCCAACTTTGCATTTCGGAAACTTTGGTATCGTGGATGGGATGTCTTTTTACTCACAGAACATAAAGAAAACCTCTGTAATCCAGTTCACATGTCAGTGGGGGACCTCTCATTATATTCCATAGGGTGCAAAGTAAAAGCAGAGTGATCGCACCCCGCCTCTGCTAAAGCGGAAGTGGAGTGCGATCGCTCTGTTTTAACTTTCACTGCTGTGAGGAGCCCTGCCAAAGATCGCACTGGGCTTCCCGCACCCTGGGGGAGGCTGCAGGAGGCTTGGGTAAGTGCACCCAAGCACCTGCAGCCCCCTGAGTGGCGCGATCCTGGGGATCGTGCCGCTGCCTCTTCCCTGCCTCCAGGCTGCCCCGGCCCCTTAAGGGGACAGAGGCCAGTACCCACAGGCTAGGGTGTCGCAATGCCCCAGTTTGAAAAGCCCTGGTTTAGCCAACAAGTCCATCCATTTAACCAGCAAGTCTCCTCTTCCTCCTCCACTCTTTCTCCAACTACAACCCACAAAACTCACTCTACATTAGGTGCTCCTTATATCCCTGAAGGCCTCGTTGCCTCTCGTGGCTGCAGCTGTGCAGCAAACCCTCTGCTGAAAGCACAGGCCTTAACCCTGTGTTCCCCAGCTTCACTAGAGTAAAGGGCCACTGCTGACACCACATCCTATCTCCTCATCATATCTTCCGCAATTCCAATACAGAGCCCAGACATGACACAACAAACACAGGTAAGAGGCTCAGGGCAGATGGGAGGGCTTTTTCAAGCACACAGAAAGCACATGCTAGAGCTTTGCCCACTGAAAGCCCAATCCTGTCCTCGGCGGCACGGCTCTCCGAGACCGCTGAGCAGTGGCATGGCAAGTGAGGACAGGGGCAGGGAGGAGGCGTTCCGGGGAGGGGGGAGGCCAGCGGGGGGTGGAGAAAGGGCAGGGGAGGTGTGCCGGGGGTTTGGCTGGAGGTGTGCTGGAGGGAGGCGGGTCCGCAGAGCACCTTTACCTTACCGCCGAGTAAAGTGTATAGCCCCATTGCGGGGCTGCTTACCTTACCCGGGGGAAGAGGATGAAAGTCCCCTTCTCCTGAGGCACCTCCCGTGGTAGCCTGGGAGGCGCAGAATCTGGTGGCAGCCCTTCTTGGTGCCACCGAGCCTGGGCGCCCCGGGCAGCTCAGGATTGGGCTGCCCGCCTCCTACCACTGCTTGTCACATTCTGTGTCTGGTCTCATTTCCAGCGGCTGGTCTTGTTTCCAGGAATCTGGGGGTCCTGCACGTACCATCGGTTGTACAAATACCACTGGTTGAGAAATGCTGCTCTATGCTCTAGCAGAAGTGATTGAAAGCTTCCATTTTCACTTTTTAATAAACTAGTTTCTGCTGCATTTAAACTCAGGAAATTGTAGTTTATTCCAACTGTGGCTTGTTAGATCATAGTTTCAGATCTTAGTTTGTTGATGAACCACAGTTAAAATAAATCACGGTTTTCTTAGTCTTGATACAATGGGAAACTGCAATTGGGAATAGGGAAAAAAATGGAAACATGAAAGCTTTCAGTCTTCTCCCTTCATGTGCAAAGAAGGGGGAGAGTGTGTGAGAGACTAGGGTTCACCATGTCTTGTTCTCATAACACTAAACCATGGTTTAGCCTTATAAAAGGCAACTACAAAAAGTGTATGTAAAACTGCAAATGGTGCAGAATGCTATGGCCTGATGCTGATCGGAGCTGCAAGGGGGGGGGGGAACATTACTCCTATCCTGCAAGAGTTACCCTGGCTTCCCATAGGTTTCTAGGTCCAGTTCCAAGGTGCTGCTTATTACCTTTAAAGCCCTTTATGGGGCAGGCCCTTGGCATCTTAGGGACTGTTTTCTGTTATATGAGACTATCTGCCCACTAAATTTTTCCATAGAGGCTTTGTTCCATGTGCTGTCATCAGAGATCCCCAGAAGTGGAACTCCTTGCTAGGAGTGGTACTGGAGCCACCTGCCTTCGACATTAAGTTACTGAAAACCCACTAGTTTGGCCTGGCATTTGGACTTGGGGTTGAAATGGCTGCTGCCTGCTATGATTGTATCGCTGTGACTCTTATGATGATGTGGTGGTTTTGACCATTTCTGTCATTGCTAATTGGAGTTGTTGATTTTATTGAATTGTTTTTTGGTATATTTTTGTTATATATTTTTGTTAGCCACCTTAAGACCAGTTAAATGAAAGGTGAGGCATTGATGTGAATAGCAGATGAAATCAATAAATAAAAGCATTCACTGCCTCACACATGAGCACTACGAGTGAAAGCAAAAACGAAGAAAAATGTCTTTTCCGGCTTTCTATCTTCCTGTTTTGGCCATTTGCCTGAGGTATGAAATTCTGGTTAGCTGGCAACTTTATGTGTGTTGGGGGGGTGCAGCCCCACCAATGGATTCTTCCGCTTTCTGCAGAAATATGTTTCGCATATTTCATTTATCAGACTGTTTTAATAATTTCCGAGATCACATGTGACCTCACCCTGCCAGACTGTACAGGCCCTTAATCCTTGCTGTAATGTTTTCTCATTAGCTGCTCAGCACCGGCCACACCAGTCGCAGCAGCCTCAGGCTCCACTGGAATTAATTACTCGAAGAAACACTGCTGTTTTGGCATTGTCATCTTGAATTTATCACTTGCCACTTAATGGAACTCATCTGACCTAATACCTCTTCGGTGTCGCTGGGGGCTTTGGCACCAGATCCACCAGGGTAATAGCAGGGGTTTTCTGTATGCCTAATGTGCCTGTGTAGCTGAGCTCACATCTGCTCGAGGCCTGGATACAATCCTACCCTGGAGGCAAAGCATGCTAACAATGCCCCTAGCAAATTGCAGATTACCCATACGTCATGTTGCATCTGAAGCCGGGAGTGATTCCGAGGTAGAGGCGATAAGATAGAATGTTCGCTCTTTGGAGATGATCATCTTTCATTACTCGGGATGTAACAGGGCTCCCCATTTGCTTCACCGATGTTTGCATTTTCTGGAAATAATGAAACCGCCTTTGCGTGTGTAAATGAATGAGTGGCTCTGAGAGAGGGCGAGTAGGACGAATCTCTTGCGGAATTGAGGCCCCTCGCCAACAGTTTTTACAAGTGGTTCAGGAAACCGCTCCTTAAAACAACTCTCAATTGCAACTCCATGGTTAGGGCTTGTCATTCATTCCATACCACTTCCTGTTAATCTTTTCCTTCCTGATGGGCCTCATTGCTAGAGAGGGGGACTTTGCCTCTTGCCTTATGGGCTTCCCAAATGCTCAGTGCTATCATCTTGTCTTCAATGCACAAAGTTGCACCCCGGATCTTTCTGTTAAATGCACAAAGTTATACCCCAAATTCTTCTTTTTAACATTAAAAAAACCCAGTGCAGAAATTTAGGAATAAAACTGATATTTTGTGTATGCCGTGCTGCAAACAGAAGGCTAAAACGTCTACTTCCCTTGCCATAAAGCCTTGATTTAAATGTTTATGGCATTATCTGTACAAAGATATATTTTACTACTGTCGAAAAGCAGGAATGACTCCTTTGTGTAGGAAGCTACGAACATCCTAATGATAAAAAGATAAATAAGAAACTTGGCTCAAGTTGCATTTTAATAATGAGGATTCTCAAAACATTTCCCAGGCAACCTTTTCTCTGCTTTTGCCACCCTACAGATTCAGCATAGTAAAGTTAGAGAGATGTATAAGGCCATATAAACATTAATAGTTACCCTATTGTGTTTTAGAAAGACTATTTATAGAGAAAATACAAAATGTCTCCCTGAAGTATACTTAGACGTAAGCTACCATAATCTTCCTGCTCATGCAGCAGGAAATCTAATACACCAGCACAATAAACCTGGAGGAAACAAAGGTTTTATGCAGCATTAAGAGGTGCAGCATTAAAATACAGCAAAGTTATTTTTAAGAGCTGAGAAAATTGAGGGCCATTTTAAAAAAGGATTATAATTTCATAATAACATGTGGACTACATAGGTTGCGATTGTCTCCGATCCCTCTTGATATTTTTGCTCTTTGAGTCAGTTTCACACTATGGTCCCTCCGGGATCTGCAACAGAAACGTGTTCAAAAAGATCTGAGACTGCAATTTAAAGGCAGTCTTAATCCTAAAGGCAATCAGATGTGCAGCCCATCTGGCCCCACCCAACTCCACCTCTGCCTCCCTAAACTGCAATGCCCTCATGTTTAAAACAGCAAAGCAAAATAAAATAAGATAAAAGTGTGGCTTTGGCATGAGAGATTCAAATAAGGTAACAGCCTCCTATACAAGCGTGTGAACCCCTTGCCCCACCCCCCACAGTATGGGCCCAGCCCACAAAATTATCACTATTATATTTTTAGCAGGGGGAGATTAACTATCCCTCTTTACCTCAGTAGTGTCTCTTTCACCCCAGCAGCATCTTTTCCCTGTTTCCGTTTCTGCTGGGGTTTCATCTGCATCTGTTTAGACTGTGAGCCCTTTGGGGACAGAAACTATTTATTGGTTGATTTTCAGTGTAAACCGTCTTGTGAAATACTTTTTGTGAAAAGCAGTATATAAATACTCTTATTACAAAAAAAAAAAAATTATTAAAATTGTTAAATAGTGGGTCCATGCAAATAAAGGAAGGCATAGAGATAACAGTTCAACATATTTATTTCATCTTCAGAACAGAACCTGGCAATGAAAACACAGGTAAACTCCCCTGGAGTTTATACCCCTTATCTCTGCTCAGATTCCCCATGATTGGTGCTGTTGAAACACTAAACTAGAGGGCCAATCAGACGGTAGGATTTCGATCCACCACCAGATTGGCCAGCCATAAGACTGGGCCAATCGGTTATGCAGGATTCCGATCCTGCATAACTTGCATACATAACAAAAATAATATGGAAAGGGTTTATGGAAACCTATGATGCACAGGTTTCAGCAGAGAGACATAAGTTGCCTTTTCCTATTCTAAGGGGCTCTCTTCCTCCTTTGCCCTTTCTCATTTACCTGTCATCCCTTTCATTCTCTGTTCTTGACTGCTCCTCTTATTATTGAGTACTCCTCTTATCTCGCCTCTTGCTTTCTTCTCTCAGATTGTACTGAGGTTTTTAAAATTTTTGTTATGCAGTTGGGGGGGGGGGTGTGGGACCAAGTGAAAATTAATGAGTATAATAAAACAACTTGCATTCTGGTGGGGTTGTGATATTCTTCATGGTATCTTTTCTTATTTTTAAGAATGCGATCAAAACCCAGTCAATAAGAACACAGTTCCCACATATGAAGATCTTCTTCAGAGATCCTTTTCTAATGCTTTTGCTCTCTGAAGTTAGGCAGGTGGCAACTACTGAAAGGGCCTTTTTGACTAGGATGCCCCACCTGCAGAATGCTCTCCCTGGGAAGACTTGTTTGTTGCTGGAGCAGTTGATGTGCCAATGAAGGACCACCCTGACAGCAGACCATTGGACACAACAGATGGGCACAGGGTATAAGGCACTCACAACCTGTACCAGTTTGCTGCCTCCCCAGCCTGCTATTCAAAACAGCTGCTTTACCCGGCCTCAGGGGTGGGTCTTCCCTGCTGAGAACAGTTTGCCAAAAGAAAGGATACAAACTTTATAAATACAGTTCCGTGGGTGTGAGCCTTTGTATGTAGCCTGTGTCTATCAATGTATACCCAGAACCAGAGAATAGGAAGGGGTGGGTCTTCTTTTTATGCCAGGAAAGGGCAGCAACATCATACCATCCACTGCCTTACCTTGACTAGTTAATGTTATTCCTGAACTGGACCCCAATACCAGAAGTGAGCCAGGCTAGGAGAGCACTGCTGATGGCAGCTGAGAGCAGGGAGATAGAGAGAGGGAGGATGTGGGCTTCATTTCTCTCCTCCATGCGTGCTCTCCTAGCCTGGCTCACTTCTGGTATTGGGGTCCAGTTCAGGAATAACATTAACTAGTCAAGGTAAGGCAGTGGATGGTATGATGTTGCTGCCCTTTCCTGGCATAAAAAGAAGACCCACCCCAGACCCTCCACCACCCTTTAACTGGGCAGGAAAGTGTTTACCAAACACACAGCTGCCTCAAGGCCCAATCCTAAACTCACCCAGCACCAGCGCTCAGCACTTGCACCGGCACTTGGGGCCACAAACACAATGAGTAGAAAGTGCTGGTGTCAGGCCTGCGCTGGCAAGAAGAGGATGAGCCACCACTGGGAATAAGTGAGGCTGCTGGAGAGCATTGCAGCTTCTGGGGAGTGGGGGGAGGGTGGAATGAGGTGGGGGAGGGGAGGATGGGGGGAGGAACCAGGGCAGGAGAGGCTGGGACTGTTGAAGGCCTGACACAGAGTCTCTCAAGTATGCGCCGGCGAAAGTTCCATTGAGAAGCCCCATTGTGGGGCTTGAGGCTTCCTCCGGGGAAAGGAGACTTCCAGCAGCTTCCCAGTGCCTGCTGGATACAGCAGTAGCTACTTTGGTGTGTTGCTCCAGCAGGCACCAGGAAGCTTAGGATTGGGCTGCCCAACACCTAGTTTGGGCTCTGATGCCTTGAAATTCCCTCCCAGCTCCTTCTTTGACTGGCTTAGATGTGTTAAGGCAGCTTTTTAAAGATAGGCCTATGCATGGAGCCCAGGCTGTTGGATCAGTGCTGAGAAGAAGAAGCCGTTGGCCCAAGACTTCCTCATTCCCTCATTTCAAATAAGTTAGAGCTCTTTATTCTTCCAAAAGTTATCGTGTGATGCCTGGAACCAAAGTATGTAAATAAGGTGTTTATAATTATGGCATCATTACTTTATTTTTGTTCACAAGAGACAGCAGACTAGAATATAATTAAAAATGAGGGCTGTTGACTGATTCAATTTGAATACATTTACATATTATGAAACCCTCAGTATTGGTTCCTTCTTGAATTACTGAAAGAAAATGAAAGATAACTTTGAGCTTTTCGCCAAATCTTTGTTTAATAAATGGAAATGATCAGTCATAAGGGGCATTGCTATTGTTTTCCCTATTACAGTAACATATCAGAATCCAAATGGCCTCAGTGTAAAATAACAGGGTGCCCTCACCCACATTGATTAATCAACAAAAGCAAACTCAAATTTTGTCTGCTTTTTCGGCTTGCATCCATCTGGCATCCTTTGGAGTACAGGAGAATACAACTTCCTTAGCAACATTTTGAATTCAGAACACACCCTCTTCATAATGTCTGGAGTATCCACAAGGGAAATGAAGATATTTCACTTTTTAATAAGGTGCCGAAATTCAGCTAGGGTGATCAATGCAGGCAAACAAGATGAGGTCCTTGGAACACGCCACAGATCCTGTATTTATTATTGTTGTTGTTATAGTGAGAGTGATGGCTAAGATATTTGCTGGAAAACTTAAAACAACCACAGGCCACACATGTAGGTTGGGTTGACAACTTGGCATTCTACTGAGTAACAAATGCATAATGAAATCCTGTGCATCTCTACTCAGAAGTAAGTCCAATTGTGTCCACTGAGGCTTCCTTCTAGGTAAGTATGTTTAGGAATTGCAGCCATTGTATGTAAGCTAACAGATACCATAGCACACCAGATTCAACATAAATCACCACTAAGTGAAACCTCACTGAAGGTTTATTTAGGCTTATTCAGTATACATAACATGATGACTATTACAATTATTATTTTTTAAAAATATATATCCCATTCTTCAATGCAAAACCTTTCTAGGGAGATTTACAATAATAAAATAAAAAACAAACACACAAAACAAACTATAGAAATAGACAAAGAATAAAACTGTAGGTTTAAAAAAAACAAAACAGTGACAATTAAGTCCATTCCTATCTAGGACTTATGGTGGCAATATGCCACCAAAAGCCACACCACTGTCTTGCACTGCAGGGCAGCTGGTGCAGACAGCCAGAGGCCCCACATGTACAACAGCAGCTCCCAGACGCCCCCACAGAGCAGGTAGGTTGGCAGCAGGAGCAGTTCTGGGGAGGGTCATGGGTGGTTCGTGGCAGGGAGTAAACCAGGAAGGCAGCAATTTGGTGCAGGGATGGGAAAGACCTTGGCAGCAGTAGTGCAAGCCAACAACCTATCCCCCTTTTCCCATCCGGAATCAGCCCTGAGTCTCCTCAGACCTAAGCCAGCAAAATAGCTGGAGGCCAGTTATTTGGAGGCCAGGAGCTGTATAGAAAAGAAATAAGGAAAAAAAATTACTTACCTCTCCTGGGCCATCTGGTCATACACACACACCCCCATGCCATAGTATGTTGCACTCACTCCATTAGTGGCACTGCATGTTATGGGCTAGCAGGGGATAGAATCGGGTTCTAAAATTGGGCTCTAAAACACTTCTATAACAGATGCTGCATGCTTTTAAAAATTTTTGAGGTACTCTGCTTTTTATTCATAATTTCAGTTCTGACACTAAAAATAGGTGGTGGAGAGGTGCTGAGGTTTGGTCATCCTGGAATCAAATCAAATATGGGGGTCTGGGATTCTATATTGGGCATACTGACCTATCCCTTCCCATCTCTTCTCATCTCCTACCCATAGTGCCCCACACCATCCCTTCTTTCATTTGATCTACCATTCCATTCGTTGCCAAAGTCTTTGTATGTACACAAGCCCAAATACGGAAATGTGAATTATTTGAAATAGACAACCCTGTGTGACATTCCCAGTGTCTTCTAAGCACACAATTAGGTTTCTTTGCCTGGAGATTACTGTAGTGAGTTTGGTCTGATTAGTGTTTTCATTTCATTTCACTTTTCTCAGAATATCCGCAGCACATAACATACCCTTAAATATACATAACTGCAAATCTACCTCCAATTTGCATAGTTTTACACTGTTAAATGATATTTATCATATATAATATTTCATATATCATATCATAAATATCATATTGTTATGCAGGATTGAAAGATACCACTGACACCAAGCTAAGTTTTAAGGCTTTTTATTAGGAAGAATGGAACCGGAACCAAACAAATCAAAATGATCTCGATCCAAATTCCCTGAGGACCTGAAGCAGGCAGGCAGGCTTGAGGCAGCAGGACTTGAGGCAAAGGCTGGATGGTTGTTCCCCGGTTCTCAGAGGCTCTCCCAGGGGCTCCTTCCTGCAGTTCTTGCCTCAACCCCTTTCTGTAGCTTGGTCTCTCCCAGCCCGGTCCTCGCAGTGCCTCTTCCCTGGAGGTCTGTCTTCTTCTGTAGAGCCAACTCTCCAAGGATCCTTGCAGCAGCTCTTCCCTGGTGGTCTCTGAGCTCTGTGTGCTGGTGCAGCCCCTTTTATAGCCTCAGTGGCTCTGCACACAGCAGCCTCTACCTTTCTTCCAGCAGTACTGCAGCCTTCTCTCCTGCAGCAGTTTTCCATTTGGTCCTCCAACTCTCAGGGGCTTGTTACGAGGTACTCAGCAAGTGAGCCTATTGGCTCAGACAAAATTTCATAACTATTGGCTCAGACAAACTCAGACTGACTGTCTATTGGCTCATGAAAGGCACAGGCTACGATCCTCTCAGGCCAACTTACAGCAGTCAACTGAGCCCACGTTCTGCAGATATCAATATCATATATATTTCAAAGATGTTGGAAGTGGAAAATCTTAGGAATGTATCTGCATCTTGACAACCCGGCATCCAAAACCCTGAGGAACAGAATCGGATCATTTATTTTAGTGGTATTTGTGGAACAAATTTCTTCTCCCTGAAAAAATCCCTGATTTTATACTTTGAAAATGTATCAGGCACTCACAAATGTGCAGCCAGAGGCAAACACAGTGACGCCTAAGAAAGGCCATTTCTTTGTGTTCATTATCAGAAGAAGCCGCTTTAGGCAAGCAATTGTCATGCAAGCACAGTTGTAAGTAATAATGTGGCCTTTAATGACGGAATGATGGACCTGCCAAAGACTCGTTCCTGCCATACACTGCCTGCCTTTCCCTGCTGGAGAGCACAAAGATACCCATCTGGGAGTTATTAACATATCCTCGTCAACTCACAACCAACTTTAACATAATCCATATTTGTTGGAGAAGGTCCAACATCAGCTAGAGAACAGCCGCCACGTGACTCCGTGACACATTTCAAACAGCACACATAAAGCATGCTTGGGCAGCTAAGCAATTCCAAAATGCAAATGGCAAGAACACTCCTCTGACTAGATAAAAATAACAAATCCCTTTTGGCGAGGAATCTTCGAGACTCCTAACACTGAGTGGAAACATCAGGCAGGGGAGAACGGACAGATACCCACTCATTTGGGTTGTTGGTTGTTTTTCTTTCTCCCCCTCCTTCCTTTCTTCAAGCATACATTGTCAAGAGCAAGAGCAAACCCATTACACATTCATCGTAAGCCAGCCAAAGCTATCGCAGAAAAAACCCCGCACAGGAAATACAAGCCGTTCTCTTAATTCAGCAATGTCCAGTGTATGAGATCTGAAAAAGACACATTTTCAGGATCAATGGATGTTAAGCATCAAGGTGGTTTATACTGGAAATCTCCAAGTCATGCACAAAGCCGACATAATTTAAAAATATTGAATGTTTTTGTAGTAAGCGTGAGACCAACAGATTGCCATGTACTGTGAGCAAAAGTTCTGAAAGAGACCATTTTTCTGATCACAACCATGTGAATGCTCTGACTCTGGGAAGACCCTTCAGAGCCCAATCCTAGGCATGTCTACTCAGCAGTAAGTCCCATTATAGTCAATAAGGCTTGCTGCCAGGTAGGTGTGGATAGGATTGCAGCCTCAAGCAAATACAGGCATCCGTTGCTGAACAACCTTCCGCTTAACAACGGATCGCATATATGACTGGGGTCAAAGCGCAACAAAGAGGCTCTTAATGAGTCACTCAGGACTCCCATAGCCTGCAGCAGAGTGTCTGTTTACACAACAAAGAGGCCCTTAACGCAAAGAAGAGGCAATCTATCTCCAGTAGCCTGTGCAGCCAGCTAGTGTCTGGCAGTGAGTGTCTGTTTACACAACAAAGGCACTAGATTGTGTTGAATGTTCTCCTAACAACCTAATCGCATAACAATGGGGATTGGAGAACATATCCCCATCGTTAAGTGGCGCACGCCTGTACATGAAAATTCATGCACTCTCTTGAGGATTGATTTGGCATGGCCAGAGGCAGGTTACGGCACTTGAGGTACATACTGGATTTGCACTCTAAGCATCACTTGGTTCCTTCACCAACAGCACAAGTCATATCACAAAAAGGGAAAGTAGGTCAACGGTTGCCTGCTGGCCCACATTTTGTAATGACATTTCACCTCAGATTCAAAGCTCAGATTTAGTGCTCCGAATGGCAACCTGCATCACTCCATAACAAAGTGGGTAGGAAACCAGCCCTCATTCACATGGCAGCAGACGTGCTTGTTAGGGACAGCAGAGGAAGGTCATAGCTCACCTGTAGAGCATCTGCTTTACGTGCAAAAGATCCCAGTTTCAGTCCTTGGTCCATCCTGGTCATGAACCCTTGGAAGAGGACTTTCACTGAGACACTGGAGAGCCAACCTCTGTTACAGTAGACAATGACAGAAAGATGGCTTGACTCAGTATAAGGCAGAATCATACATTACCTCGCCATGCTGCAATAGGTGTATGAGTCATAATGTGAATTCTTTCAATGATAGATGATGTCCCATTTTTAAAGCCACTTCTCAATTTTTGAAGGCCTTCTTGTGATTTACTGCTATCAGCTGGGACAGAGGACCTCTCCTTCCCAAAGACTTCTAAGACAAATGTTAACAGAGCTGGTGGAAGAGCTCTCAAAAATATTCACCACCAGCATGCTTGTGTGAGCCTTGTGATCATGTTGTGACAGAGGGACCTGTGCTAGGCAGCTGACTATGGAAAAACAATGATCTGTATGTCAAGGAGTGCTTCTGAGTAATCATGTTCCTATGGCAAGAACATTCAAATTCAATGTAGTTTGCACTGACTGTTGGAAATTTCTTGGATGGCATATGGGAGTGGTTTGCAGACTATTTATTTTACTGTTAAGGGATTTGGCACAGGGTGCCTGGTTATGTGCCACAGGGCACAATCCTAACTCACTTTCCAGCACCGACATAAGGGTAATGCAACTTTGAGGTAAGGGAGCAAATATTGCTATGCCTTGAGGAGGTCTCTGTGCCTGCCCCCCCCCCCCAACTGCAGGATGCAGCATATGCCCCACTGGCACAGCTATGCTAGTGCTGGAAAGAGGGTTAGGATTGTGCCCATACTCTTGTAAGACCATCAGAGTTGCCATTCTGGATCAGACCAAAGTTCCATTTATTCCAGTGCACTGTTGCCGATAGTCACCCACCAGATGCCCTGGGCCGCTTCCTAGCCAAGTCTGTCATTAGCTCACGTCCTCCTGAAGTACAGGGATGTGCTGAGGCTCAGATAACTTGAACCTGAGTCACAAAAACAAGTGTTTTTTATGACTTGTACAGACGTGCATGTCAAAAACTTGGGTACTGACTCAAGACATGGGGGTTTTACCCTAAAAAGACTATAATATACCCAAGTCAAGACTCACTTTTGTGAGTGCTTTTGACTCTGTGTGAGCTTACTTTTTTCCCCCCATCACTTCTGGGACTTGACAAGCTTTTTAAAAAGACTCAGTCAAAATGACTCAAAAAGTGGCTCTGGTTTGAATCCCAACAGCCACCGTTATGACTTGCAGGCAACTCAAGTGGGACTCAACTCGAGTCTTGACACTATGGCTCCCGCACATCCCTGCAAAAGTATACTGCCTCCGTACATGGATGTTTTGTTTCCATTCATCAAGGCTTTCAGCCGCCAATAGACTATCTCCCTTGAATTTGTCTCATCCATTTTAAAAGCTCACTATTTGTGCAGCCATCATAACACCAGCAAGCAAACGTGAAGGCAGAAGGAAAGAAAAGCCAGGCTTCAACCTGCTCGTCAGCAATACTGAAGGAGAAAAGTACCATCAAGGTTTCCAATTCCAGATGATGCAGGTGAGGAAAGATCAGCCTCCCCCTCACAGGAAGAGATCATGCTGTTATCCCATGTGGGAGTTAAAATGTTGGCTGCCCTCAGAGACAGGATAGTGGATCAGATGAATGAACAGCTGGATGATCTGACAAGACAGTTTCTCTGCTCCTTGGGGATGAAACACAGGAGCCCATTCTGAAATTCACTTAAATATTTTTTCCCCTGGCAGGGAGACTCCCTGAATAAGTAGCTTGGAATACTTGCAGATTCAAAACCCTCCTGTACCATGGGAACATGCCAGAATAGACATAAATCCCTATATGTAAGGCTTAGATATAATCTCCATATATGCATAGTCATAAGAATGTCCCTAGCTACATTGTACAGCAGTGGTCTTTATGACATTTAGAAGGCAGGCATCTGAATGAACACTCCTCTCCTTTTGTAAAAGAGCTCTGTAATATCCATCTACATGAAATGTATGTCCCTGGGGGCTGTGTGCTCCTCAGTGGTAGTACAGCAGCTGGAGAGATCATCCAACGCAAATTTTTAAAATGCTCAAAAAGCAACAAAGCTGCTCTCTTCACTCACAACTGCCCTACCATTTCTGGAAATTACCATCCCTTTCCCTAATTCCCTGCTGTGCAACATCAGTGCTGAAGTCACTGCGTCTACACAAACTCACAAGTTGTGAAAAAGCACTTGGCTATCTGAGCTGACTCCATCCACCTCCCTTGGTCAAGTCCAGCTATCTGACCACAGCTATGAGACTGGATTGGAGTTTCCAGCCTTTGTTAGAATGGTGAAATCTCCATTTTCCAAAACTCCATAAAAGGAGCTGGTTAGTTCAAGCAGGCACATACTGTTCAAACACTGGAAGAGTGTTTGCCCTGTCCACTGCTGCCCTTCTTTGGACCCTGGAGGTGGAGAAGTGTAGCTATCTAAGGGCCCAGTCCTAGCCAACTTTTCAGTACTGGTGCAACTGCAATGCAGCCCCAGGGTAGGAGAACAAATGTTCCCATATCTTAAGGAGGCCTCTGTGAATGTCTGCCCACCACTATGTGCAGTGCATGCCTCACTGGCATTCCTGCACTGGCACTGGAAAATTGGATAGGATTGGGTCTTTGGTCATTTCTAGGCAGGCTTATGTCTAGGCAGTAGTGTCAGGTTTTATTATTTTCAGTCACCTGTAATTCAGAGGCCTATATTTATCTGCCTGTTTTCTCCTATTTGACCTTTGCCCATTTCCCTAGGCAAATGTGGGTGCACAGGAGCTGGGACTGGCCAGGTCAGTGGTTTCCCAGGGTTGCTCCTCTAGCAACCAGCTTTTGTGCAGAGTGAACCCTCACAATTAGGCTTCCCCCCAGATGGAGTGATGAAGGGCACCTCCATTTTGATCTTTCCCTTCCCCGGTGGCAGTATCTACCCCTTTTACAGATAACTGAATGGTTCTTACCGTGGTCCTGTTGCCTTGCAGTCATGGAGCCCTGTTGCCACTGTATCATAACCAGCTGTCCCAAGCACTGCTATCTTGAATCATGGGAACTCGCATGAGATCTCACACAATTCAAGGTGGCGGTGCCTGGGAGAGTGGGTAAGAAAAGGTTGCCAGGGACATCCACAGTTTACAAACCACTGCAGATAACTCCCAGCCACCTGGGAGGTATCTGAGGGGACCATAGGAAGGTCATGTGCATGCGTTGTGTGCCTTATCATTTCCCTCACTCCCACATACCTGCACTGTATCCGTAAGAATTTAGAATTAAGGAGGAGCCCAAAATCTAGCCACTTGTCATCCATCACTTCCTAAGGTTTAAAAAAAAATTAAAAAAAAATTCAACAGAGCTATTGGGACAACAGAGAGGAGGCCACACAAATTGAAAAGGGAGGTCCAGAACAGTGTTGGTTCCAAACTGGCTCTTCTGCAGGCAGCAACAATGGGGGGGGGGATTACTTTTTGAGCATTAAAGTGTTGTTGATGACTCACAACACTTGACAATGGGGGGGGGGGCTTACTACCATCAGCAGCAACAGCATTTGTTATTTCTTTTACTGACAACATTGCCACCCCTGCAATATTTTCCCTTCTAAATTCATCTCAGGAACAGTAAAGCGAACCAATCTATCAGAACAGATTTTACCTGCCTTGCTATACACAGTTCCCTAGGAGTCTGCCCCCACTGAACACAGCACGTAGCCCTGGACTGCACATCACCCTCACAACTCACTGCATCCATACACTGGACTTGAATGTGAAAACTGGTTTCCCAACTCCTCAAGGGCAGGACTCCTTTACAGAGTGCATACTGTTTGAATTATGCCTTGCTTTTTATGGTGGAAATGGAAATAACTAATGAAACTCACTTGCCTCAGGACCCCACTTCTGAGCCCCTTGAAATCAGGTGCTGGGGCTGAGCTTGGGTCTGAACAAAAACTGGAGAATGTGTCTGGTACACACATATCAACTTGCAATCCAGCCCCTCAGTCTCGGAGGCCGTATATAGCATTACAAAATATTTTGCATTTTTTCCCTTCCCTTTTAAAACAGGCACAGGGGCCAGACAGGTGTTCAAACTTCAAACCCATAATGATATCATAAAGCTCCAGTTACGATGTTTCACCCCCATTTCTCAGTCTTCAGATCAGGTACTGCATTGCAATATATTTTACATTTTCCTCGCCCCTTGAAAACGGGTGTGGGGGACCAGGTGTGGAATACAGAGTGGCATTCTAAGTGTACTGGTGGGTTTTCATTCCAGTGCCTTGCGGGAGATACCAAGTAGTGTTTTGATTTATGTCTTTCCTGCCCTCCATGAAATGGGGTATTTATTACATTTTTATCCCATCTTTCCTCCAAGGAGCTCAGGACAGCATACATGATTCGCCCCTTCCCTCATTTTAACCTCTCATTTTATCCTCACAACAACCCTGTGAGGTAGCTTAAGCTTAAAGAGAGATTGGCCCAAGATCACCCTTGATCACCATTCAGGAAGGACCTGCAGCGCAATGGAAAAGGATCTGCCTTCTGGTTCCAGGTTCAATCCCCGGCATCTCCATAATGTACAGTGAAAAATTCCCAGGGATGGGAACTCGAGTTCGAGTCATGAAAATCAGCATTTTTCACTGATTTGTGTACACTCAAGTCACATGTGTGGAAGATTTGGCAAAACACTTGAGTCAAGGGCCCCTTGACTCAGCACTCATCCCCACACAAGCAGACTCAAGTCTGGGTGTGCTTGCTTACTGTTTTTGTGGTGTGAAAATCCTCGTGGGGCCATCATTCAGACCGGGCAAGCAGCAGGGGAGTTCCAGCCAGGAGGCAGGGAAGGATTAATGTTTTCCTTTTGCATTGGAGGACAGGAGGTGGGAGCAGGCTCTCTTGCCCATCTTTAATGAACCAATGATCATTGGACGAAGGATCGGTGATCTGGTTTTTTTTTCTTTGAATGAGGGAGGGCAGGAAGAGGAGCCCAAGGGGGTTCTTGCCTTAGGATTGGCTGGAGAATCCCAAGGAAAATGGAGACGGGGGGGAAGGTTCATAGAGATCACACTTTCCAATCAAATGGCTGCTGTGAGCTCCGTTGTTACTTGGGGCAAGGAAGCACCCCATTGGATGTCCAGCTGCGGTGGGACTACTTCTGAGCAGAGCTGCAAAAGATTGGATCATCCTAATAAACCTCACAGCTGCTGCACGTAACCCTCTTGCTGCTTCTGTTCCCGTTCCCACACAGTCTGTCCCAGACCCTTCCACCCTTACAGATGGGATGGGACAGCAGGGGAGTGTTTAAAGAGAACTCCGACACACACCTGATAGCAGCTCTGGTTTTTTCCCCGTGCCTGACATGCGTATCAAAAAGACTTGTGACTCGAGTCTTTTCGAGTCATGAAAACTCTCCAGGTGACTCAGAAAGTGCCCCGGACTCCTTTTGGACTCAAGTTGTGTGTGTGTGTGGGGGGGTGTAGACTTGTGACTTGACTCAAATCAAGCCAAGGATGGATTTGCCCATCCCTGAAAATTGCTGTCTGAAACCTTGGGAAGTTGTTGATTATGCTCAGCTAGATGGACCCGTGATCTGACCTAAGGCAGCTTCTGATGTGTCACTCTGTGAGAACTGGGCAGCAATTCAACATGAAGTTTGCTTCTGAAATGTGGTGGGAATCTTCAGTTGGGCTGCACATGGTGCAGGAGGGGAGAAACAGAAAGATACAAAAAGTGGCCTGAGTCCACATTCTGACAATGTTCAAAGGTGTGGAGGAAAAATTCAAATAAGAGACTTGACACCAGTTTAGAGGAGAATACTTTATGAGAGAGTTGTATTCAAGGTAATGTTACACAGGAGCCACCACTAACCAAACAGGTAGAGACATTGAGGCAAGTAAGAACATACATCACATTGTATGGGCAGCTGAGTTAACATTATCACAATACAGGAATGTTATTTTCTACTCGTAGTTCTGGTGAGAGCAGAGGATGCTTTCACACATCCTATTTCAGCCTTATTTAGAACTTATGTTGAAAGGATAATGGAAAGCCCCTACAAACACAAGACACTTTGCATCACTCTATAGTCCTTTCTTCATTATTTCCCTTTATTTACTATTAACTTTATTTTTAATAGAGAGTCCCAAAACCTAGCCACAGCTAAACTTGATTAATAGAGACAGGCTTCTTGCAATCTCCAGGCCCAATTATTAATTAAACCCAGGGCCTACAATGCAATGCAATGAGGGAGAATACCTCATTGCAATGTAATTTCCTCCCCACCTAGAACGTGGGAGGATAGGCTGAGAATGGGAGCTAAAAGGTAGCGTTGTGCCCTGAATGCATGGAATTAAAATTTAATTCTGCAATCTCAGCATCTAACAGAGTTATGACATTCTAAACTAACAGGAAAATGGAATGCCAATGGGCTGAGTAAAATAAAATAAAATGTCTTTCTTTGCTCAGCCAACCAAGCACTGCTATAATGCACTTATCTGAATGCCTGCAACCAGGATCCATGAGAACAATGATAAGTGTTCAGTATATAAATCATGTATGCAGGTTGAGGACAAAGGGAAATGAAATGGATTCAAGGGCATAGGACTAAAAGTCTGATTCAGTAAAGTGCCCCTTGCATCTTTATTTTTCAAATGAGATAAAACCCAAATGGAAAAGCAATTGATTTGAAAAATGGGGAAAGATATGTACAGTATATTTGCTCACATTCTATATACTGAATGTGACTAACAGCCCAATAATATCCTGCACTGGAACAGGCAAACCAGCTGACCTGCAGCGTACCCAGGACAGGGTTGGAGGTGGATGGAGCATAACTCAGAGTAAGGGGACATGTGTCCCCCTACCCTGAGTAATGCCCCAGCCACTGCAATGGGGCTACTCAGATCTGTGCCAGCTAAATCACTGGCACAGATACGAGCGGCCCAATGTAATGCTGGGCTGCTTGGGAGGGTAGGGTTAGGATTTGGTCTAAGTACCGGAGACTGATCCAACCCTTCCCAGACCCAGTCTGCTCACTGGCCTGCTCACCACTCTCCTCCCCCACCCCTAAATGTCCATGTTCCATCCTCCCTCACGCTCCCCAACCCCCTGCACCAGCTGTCCTTGGCGGGCTCAACCGTACCTTGTTAGGGCAGCATGGATGCAGCCTCCACAGGCTGGGACATATCCTCACACCAGCCTAGCCAACTCCTGAGGTGGCGCAAACAGGGGATTTGCACTGGCCCATTTCCTTTTCAGAATTGTGCTCTAAGGCTGAAATCCTATGCACACTTAAGGGCGCAATCCTGACCCCTTATGTCAGTGCCTTCCAGAACTGACATAAGGGCAACGCAGCTCCAAGGTAAGGGAAGAAACATTCCCTTACTTTGAGGAGGCCTCTGTGAGTGACACCCAACTGCAGGATGCAGCACATTCCCCATTGGCAACGCTATGCCAGTGTTGGAAAGCACTGGCATAAGGGGTTGGGATTGCGCCCTAAATGGGAGAAAATCCTACTGAATATAGTGGGGCTTACTTCTAAGTAGACGTGCATACGCTTGTGCTGTAAACTTTATAACAGCAGGACAGCCGTTGTAAATGGCCATGCGGGGGGAGTATTGCATGCCGTTGGCAGCCATTTCGGAACCACCATCACAAATGGTGTTGGTCACAGCCAGCTTCCCGAAGGAGTGCCTACTTAGAGATGCCAGGAATTGCACTGCAAAGCAATTGTGCCATAACTAAATGATAGCCTCTCTTTCCCTGGTGCATGGGTCTGTCTGGAACAAGCAACAAGGGATGGCTCTCTCTATTCTGATGTGCTTGGAAGCACAGCTGGCCCATCCATGAAGTGAACAATGTGGATTGTGTTCAGCAGTCGATTGCAGACTCAGCAGTCGATTGCAGCAACAGACTCAGAGCGTTTTTCATTCCAGGTCTTCTGCTGTCTCCCTGCAGCCTGCTGTGGACAGAGCTACTCTGATCTGCTTCCCACTCACTAAAAGCATACACATACACCCCATCTCTTGGGCCTCTGACCACTTAAGTACATGCTGCTATAGACTATATGGCAAGTCAACAGAGTGGAGGAGGGAGAACAGGTCAGGATCCGGCTGAGGGCCCATGCCCATCAGAGAGGTCCGGCAATCATCTGAACCCTTAGTATTAGTGGCAGTGGTAATACCGAGTGTGCCAAGGGGACTCCAGCACATGGCTTTGCTTCAGGGCTCCCAGCAACCTCACACCAGCAAATATTACATGGCAAAGTAATTCTCATTTCATTTTCTTCACAAGGTCCCCTGAGCTGGGTTATGTCAGGGTGAGGTCTTGTTTGTGGCCTGGAGAAGTCAATGACTTTCATGGCTTCATAGGATTTTGAACTCAGATCTCCTAGACCCATTCGCCAATATCTGCTGCCCCACTCTAGACCCTAGTTGTTATTTTTTAAGTAAACTTTAGAATTGTATTTTCAAAGAAGATGAGAGAGCATGAACACTGTCAGAACTCATGGGATATTTTACTATTTCAATGTACAAAATCCTATGACACCAAGAGTGGTTCTTTTAAAACCTCTTATTTAATTCAATGGGATACTATAGATAGTACTGGATTCTGTAAAGCTCTCAAAAGTACCCAAGAGATTTTTGATTTTGTGACTTTTGATGTTCCAAACTAATATCATGCGTGACCTCTGAAGACCTTATCAGAGATATTTTCTGGCCTCATCTCTCAGTCACACTGGATAGAATCCAATATAGGCCTGTGCATTAGAAAAAAAAAGATAGTGTAAATAATGCTTGCCCATTAAACTTTAGTTTAGCATTACGAATGCTGTCCGAAGATTACAGTTGAAGATAACAGAAGTGTCACTGTATTCCTCTGTGTAGTTCAGTCATGACCCTAATTAATATGTCTAAGTTAGACATGTATTTCTTCAAGTAATGGGTGGTTTTGTTTGGACAATTAGGGAGAGCTGACAAGGAAATTTTCCATCAAACTGGGTCATAAAAAGTACATTATTCAGCATTATTATGAGTAAAGCAGTATTTATTACCTGAACTTTACAATACACCATTATCAATCATTACCTGCCATTAAGGTATGTTAACATGAGATCAAAGGGACAGAGCCAAGTTAAACAAACAGAGATACACAAAAGCTTTCTCAAACAGCTCATTTCATGTGAAGCAAGTGCAGCTGAAGTTATTGTTTGATCTCCACTTCTATTAACATAAGCAGTAACCATCTGAAAGTTGCTGCCATTATTATTATTATTATTTATCAATTCATTAGAAACATATGAACTCAAACAGTGTTACAACATATACTTTTAGACTGTGAGTCCTTTTGGAACAGGGAGCCATTTAACTTTTTTTGTTGAAAAGTGGTATAATAATAATAATAATAATAATAATAATAATAATAATAATAATGATGATGATGATGATGATGATGATGATGATGATGATGTCTGGATAGTAGACATTGCAGTACCTAGTGACAGTAGAATAGAAGATAAAGAACTGGAGAAAATCACCAAGTATAAAGACCTACAAATAGAAATTGAAAGACTGTGGCACAAGAAGCAAGAGTAATACCAATTGTCATAGGAGCCTTAGGTGCTATCCTGAAACACCTGGAAAAGCACTCGAACACCATCAGGATGAGCACAAGCACCTTCAGTCAACTACAAAAGGCCACTACTAGGAACAGTGCATATACTACAACAATATTTGTAACTCAACAACATAAAAGCAAAAAATAGCTACCGATCCTAGGCCCTTGGGAAGGACCTGGTAAGTGGATATATACAAAATCAAGTCAAAAACAACATGACTGTGCGAAAATAGATGATGATGATGATGATGATGATGATGATGATGATGATGATGATGCAAACAATTTTAGTTTTCTTGAAATGCAACAATGAAGAAAAATATCAAATGAAGACCCACATATTTTGCACTTGATTGACAGGAGCAGTCAAAGCTCTTGATTCCAGTAAAGTCAACAGCAAGGCTTGCATCAATCTTAATGAAACTGGGAATGTCCTGCTGTTTGTATCAACCATCATCTATTGTATTACACATCTGCAAAAGTATTGTCCATCTGCTGTACTAGTAGGCATTTGCAAAAGTAGCAGTCATTGGTAACAGATACAACTGACATGAAAATTCCTGATTTCCTCCAATTTTTTGCCCATTTGTCATCTATTTTGACCTTTCTGGGACCTAGGAAACTCCTAAGATACCTCAGGAGGGTTGCAGAAACATTCAAAAGGGGTAGCCATTTTTGCAGTATTGTTTATTTTTGTTTGTCCTTTCTTCCACAACTGACTGGTAAACAAAGAACTTGGATTAGATCTAGGTTACTGGATTCAAATTCCCTAGAGTGAGAAATTCAAGTGGCTTATGTGACCCAAAGAATCAAATCCCACAGGTTATAAAAATCAGGTTAATGCCCACAGGTTATAAAGAGCAGGATCACACACCACCAGCCCTTTGTGCATTTGCTGCAGTCCAGCATCAGGACCATCTGACAGCCCAATCCTGAGCTCCCATGGCACCGAAAATAGCTACCGCGGCATCCTGCATGCCTTGTGCAGCCGTGGGCAGCACCTCGGGAGAGGGAGACTTTTGTCCCCTTCTGCTGGGTAAGGGAAATAGCCCTGCAATGGAGCTACTCAATTCACCTCGATTCAAGCTTGGGAACAGCGTTCGTATCAGGCAGTGAGCCCCACACAAACGCTCAGGATCTGGTGGAGCAGAGCTCCTCTGGTTCCACCTCCCTCCCTGCTCCTCCCTCCCCCGGCACACCTCCCCGCTCTTCCCGCCTCCCCATCACACCTCCTCCCCACCCTTCACCCGCCTCGCCCCTCCCCGGAACACCTCCCCCCCATTTTCCTCTCTGTGGCTCAGCAGTCCATGCTACCACTGAGTGGCGGAGACTGGGTGCCCGCCTGGCACTAGCTCAGCACCAGTCAGTGCTGGGCTAGCACGGGTGCTGGCCTAGTATTAGGCCCAGTGCTGGCCTGGAAGGCATGTTTGCAACAGTGCGCACCAGCAGTAAGCCGGTGTGAGCCCAGGATTGGACTCTGATGCTTCACAGGTGTTTGCCCACCTGGCTAGGTCTGAATACAAGGACAATGAGCCTGGACTTGCAAGAACAGACAGGATACAGAAAGTACCCAGAGAAGTCACATTTGTGGTTTGTTTTGTTTCCAGCTTGCTTTTGAACCTCTGTGCCATCGTTTCCCCACCTATTCCTTGTCATTCCATACTTCTTTAAGTGGTTTATTTTGGCCTTTTACTTGACCTCTTTTGTTTTGGTGTTTGCCATTACTTTTTATCAAATTCTTTCACCATTACCATTTTCACCTGCCTGATCTCAGTTGACTCTTACCAGACCACCAGTCTTGACTACAGTTTGAAGAGCACCCCAAGGATTTTGGGACTCTGTATTCTTCTGGGAGGGAGATTTCCAAAGTCAGCCTCCTTCTTTCTGCTTTTCTGCAATGTACCATCCAAGTGAAAGGCAGTTGATGTCAAGATGGAATGGAAGTGGGTGCTGGTTGCTAAGCTGGTTGCTAAGCAGCCTGTATCCATCCATCCAACAACTACAATTATTTAAAACATGACAGTCTTCATATTGGCCAACAATAAACTTAGGTGAACTGGCTCGTTAGTTGTCACCAGGGCCTGGCCCCCCTGCAACTCAGGCTTCCTCAGAAGCAAGCGACTACTTGGGAGTAAGGGCTCCTTGGGAGTAGGGCCTGAGTTCTCGCAAGATTTCAGGCTGGTCACATGGCTGGAAAGGGTGGGGCTAGCTGGGCTGGCTGCTGGGTTCATAAGGAACCCAGCAGCCAGAGGGAGAGGTCACTCTTGCATGTGCCTGGGCTCCTGGAGGATGGTCAGGGGAAGCTGTAGTAACCCTACTACCTTTAATTGGCCTGTTGGTTACCTTGGAGGGGTGGAAGCTGTCCATCCATGTGGATCCCTGCCCCGGATGGGTAAGGAGGAGAGAGGGGTGAAGATACCCAGGGAAGGCAACAGCAATACCCCTGGGTGTGGGGTGTCCCCAGGGACCACCTTGCCCCACAACTGAGGGGGTATGAGGGAATACTTGGGTACTGGAAATGAGCCAGCCTGTGAGGCACCAACCGCACCGCCCAGGAGGGCCCCAGACAGCTGTGAGCTTCGTCACAGGATGCCAACAACCCTGCCTGGGTCAAGGGACTGACTGATGTTGAAACTCGTGTTGACTTTTGACCTTGTGGACTTTGAGCTGGGGCCCTTGTGGCGCAATAAGGGGTCCAATGAATGTAAAATCAATTACCCGAATAAACTGCCTCTCACTTGCAGGCAAGCAAGCAATTGGTCTCTGTGGTCCATCCCTAAAAGGGGTAAGTCATCCACACTGCTTCCACTTGCCCCGTTAGAGCCAGACCACCTGGGAGGAAGATGGGGTCCCACTATGGATGTCACACTGGTATTCCCCACTAGTCAAATAGAAATCAAGATGCAGGGGTACTGGGCACTGTCTTCATCCTTCTTCCAACCTGGGGGAAAATCAACCCTTTGGGACTGAAGGTAAGGGAAAGATCAAGTGACTCTGGAAAACCAAAAGAAGAAAAAGGAAGCCTTGAGTTGTTGGCAAGAGTCACCTACAAAATGCCTTGAATTGCGCATTTCCCAGAGGAAGGAAATTCATTCATATGTTGTTTCCAGCCAAACAAAGTCTGAAGAGTAGCTGTAGGAACGGTGAACTTCAGGGAGGTTCTCCTGTTTCCCAGACCTCCTCGGGTGGAGGGCAGGTTAATGCTCTGTCACTGGATGACCTGTGACGACATTTAGCTTACAGATGATACTTTCAAAAGTACGAAAGTATCTTTTGTAATCTCGTAATTCATTGTGGAATTAATTCAAAAGTAACTAATTGTGGAAGTGCCTCTTATCTAAATGTCATGATGAAATGGCAACGTTTTCAGATGCATCATTATCCATATTCTATATTTTTCTGGAGTTGTGTTTACACACACAGTTCTGGAAAATGTCTGCAAATGACTTATTTCCACATGTAGTCATAGGATTCAATCACTTTGTAAAGTCTTTTGATAAGTTTTTGGGCTTGCCAATATTTTATTTTATTTTATTTTTAATGGCAGGACCTGTGCAGAATTATGGTCAGCTTATGGAGAGAAGCATGGTGCTTCCCAATGGGAACAAAGCATGGTCTCTGCCTGGTCATGGTCTGTGAGCATATAGTACAGCCAGCTTGCTGAAGAGAGGTCAATGCCTGGGAACCCCATGAAGGCTTCCACATACGTATTCTATGACAGAATTTATGGAAGCCTCCATGGGGTTTCCAGGCATTGACCTCACTTCAGGAAGTTGACCGTGTACAACAGGATGCAACAAAGGCAGTATACAACAGTAATAAAAGGAACATAAATAACAAAAACTCAAACATTTCCTTCTGAGGCTATTGCTGACAAATATAATGGGCCTACCTGTGTCTATGTTCTGCTATGGTTGTAGCAAATGCTCACCTGCCACTGCCAAGTTGTAACCTTTCTTCACCATTGTGTCAACAGAGCAGGTGTGGGGTGGGCAGTTATGGAGGGAATGGACACATCACTCTGTGGTCTCTCATGTATCAGCAATGAACTACTGAGCTGGAGCTGAGCTCTGCAACCTGGCTCTGCAGTGTAGGTATCTAGCAGCCCAAATCCTATCCAACTTCGGCTGCAGTGAAGTCCCAAAGTAAAGGAACAAATGTTTCCTTACCTTGGGGAGGCCTCTGTGAATGCTCCTCTCCTCCCCCCACCACAAGATGCAATGTCTCCATCGTTGGCCAGGCTGCATTGGTGCTGGAAAGCTGGATAGGATTGGGCTCTAGGTTAGGCAGTTAACCATGCCTACATGTGAAGTGACAGTGATGATGCCAACTGAGAAAACAGACTTGACCTAAAAATTCAACCAGCCCAGAGGCTGAAAAACTGGTAGAGCTGGTTTTTATCTACAGTTGGCAACTCTATAAGCTTTCCTGCTCAGAGATGACCCAAAGCCTCTGCTAGTTCCTCATCAAAGGCTATAAACCACTCATTCATTCTGATTTAATTAGTTATCTAGTTCTGTGGCAGTCACAAAGGGTGGTTCATCATCTACAGACCTCAAATCTCTTATTACAAGCTACAGACCTTGATATGCCTGTGGGAGATACAGCAGGGTGGGGTTGGAATGCAGTGGGATGGGGGGAGATCATACCTAGCAAAACATCCCTTAGAAGCTATGACAGCAATATGATTTTAATTTATTAAGCAGAGTGACCTGCACAACAACAGATTCACCTTGTAAAGAAAAACAAAACAAAACCTGAAGAAATGAACATAAAATGGAAATAAAACTGTAAGGCAGAAAACATTAAATGCTAATGTGCAGTGGTATTAACAAGTCCTTCTGCCCACAGCCAAATAGTCTTTCATAACTTCAAATGGTCTCAGGGCATGGTGTAAAAGCACATGACCCCACATCTGGGAACTCCTGTTCAAAAAGTCTGCTCAGGGATAACACGTGGGATCACATGGGGTGCCCAGTGAATTCTGTGGAACAAAGGTGAGATAGTTGTGTAGTTTATAAATACCTAAAGGCTGCATCATATTAGTGATGGACTAGGCCAACTGCAAGCATTGATGCCAGATCGGTGGAGCCCTGTGACAAAAGTCTGCACAGGACAATGCATGGTGCCCCTGATAAATGCATTGGGTGCTACCCTTGACTCCAGTACCAAGAGTTCAGGGGTCACTCTGGCCAAGAAGGCCTTCTGATGGTCATTGGCTGTTGGCCCATGCCCAACCTGACCAACTTCTGATGTCATCCCTGACAATATCTGCATTCACAGGAGCCACAGAAGCAAGTCATATATTTTGCCATGCACAAAAGATCTCACAGGCTTTGTAGCATTATCTTTGGGTTTCAGAGTTACGGAGCTCATGGCATAGCTAAGGCATGACATACCAAATCCAAAGAGAGATGTAATATTAAATTATGAAGTAGATTTCTTATAATGTGAAAATGCTTTTTGCATGGCCCTTCTTTTTGAATGGCCATTTATTGATGAAGGCTGCAGTCTTATACATGCTTACCAGACAGTAATTCCTATTGACATTAATGGAGCTTTCTTCTGAGTAGACATGCCTGGTATTGTTGCCAGTTATACTGTTGTGTGCTCCAACCCAATGCAGTGCTAAAAGACTTAGGTTGCAATCCTAACCAACTTTCCAGCACTAGCATAACTGTGCCTGTGGGGCATGTGCTGCATTCTGCAGTTGGGGGGCAGCTATGGAGGCCTCCTCAAGGTATGACAATGTTTGTTCCTTAACCTCAAAGTTGCATTGACCTTACGTCAGTGCAGGAAAATGGGTTAGGACTGCACCCTTAAAGTCGTAATACTACAAATTAAGATAACTATCTTTAAGTTTACTCTTGTGATTCTGAGCATAACTCACAGATTCTTGACATGTTCTGCTGCTCAGAACAATGGTCATATTTTACTTCTAAGGCAGTGTGGGAACTGCCTAGAGAATACGTCTCACTACAGACTCAGCATTTTGCTAGGTCCTTAATCTCTTTATGGCCTATGATACCTTTACATGGTCTGACAACCTAGTGAGATCCTGGTTAAACACAAATCCCTTCTCTTTGAAGGATGTTAGCAAAACAGTTCTCAGAACTAATTTGAGAGAGTTAGCCAAGGAGTTTGTCTGATAGTCAAAGATGATGCGGCTGCTGCAAAACATACCATCTGTTCCTGAAGCATTGCTAATACTTATTGATTGTTAAAGGCATCTGGTCAACAGGAACATGAAAGAAACTTCATACACTTATGCACTTTGTAATTGTGTCTTTGGGAGTTATGTGATAAGTACCAAGAAGACCTCAACCATGAACAGAAAGCATACAATAATATAGCACTGCAAAGTGACAACAGTCCTATGAACTAAGTGACAGATTAACATTGCGATAAAAATGTCAAATTCATTTCCTGCAACTCTTTTCAGAGAGCTACTGTGGACTTGCAACTGTGGACTTGTAGTGTGGGTCAGTTGTGTATTTTAGGTTTGCCAGGACAACAATAACAGAACCCAACAGGCCCATTCACACAGCTGTCTCCCAGCCCTTATTACAAAAGGTTGATGGGCAGCCTGATCATATTTTGGGCTTATGGCAGTGAATCCACTGCTGTAAGTCCAGGTATGACGTCTAGAAAGATGTGCTAGTGTTGTGCACTGTGGGACCACATGCACAATGGCTAGAAGCCCTGTGTGCAAGACAGCAACATGCAGAAGCTCCACTGGAGCAGGGTGGAGGGACAGTTTGTGGGTGGTTTGGGGGAGGACTGTGGTGGGAAATGGGGTGGGCAGGGTGTGGTTTGGGGTTGGGAGGGGCAATATCTCAGGAGCAGCAGCACACACCAAGATCCTATTCACCTTTTCCTGGCTTGACATGCCTTGAGGCTACTTGGATTTATGCTAGCTAGCATAGTTCCAAGAGACCCATTGATGGCCAATTGCCCTTGAGATAAGTTAAGTAAAAAATATTTTTACTTACCTCTCCCAGGCCGCCTGGTCTCTTCTCCCCCTCCTCCTCCCCAGGATGTAGCACATGCTTTGGTATGGGGGCTGCACAACATGAAGTGGTGGGAGATAGGATTGAGGCACTAGATGTGAAAAAGAGTGTACAGTCATGCACATACATGGGGTTATATCTTAATTTTACACAGAGTGCACTTCTATTGTCAGAACCTCCTGCTAATAAAAGGACCATTATGCTCTTGCAAGGGGTTCTTTCATGAGAGGAAGGGGTCCTTGCGAACAGCAATGCTCCTTCTATTTGTGGAACACCTTTTCCATAGCTGTCTACAATAATCATCCACTTTATTAGCACTGAAGCACTGGGTGAAAATAGGGCATTTAGCAATGTTTCGATATTTCAGGCCTTTGGCAGTATTCTGCTAGACAGTACATTGGGCCTTCCTGGGCCCTCATTGGCTTGGTGCACACAGATTTCGAGCCCCCGGATAAAGGGTCTCAGAGGACCTCCTGAACACGGCCACAATTCACTTTCAGATTGCTGCAGTCAGTTCTGGAGGTGTTCTAAAGCACGAGCAGGCTACACGCGACCTCCCCACACCTCAGAACATCTCCTGGACATGACTGGAAGTCACCGCCACGAACCAGAAGTGACTTCTGGTTGCAGCCTGGAGGCTTCTGAGAAGGCCAAGCACAACCTCCAGAGAGCTGGCTGCAGCCCCCAGGTAAGTTATTGTGGTGCTATACTGGGTCCCCACAAATGTAATTATCTCTGGATTTTGGTATCTGGGGAGGGTCCTAGAACAGATCCTCTGCAGATAACAAGGCCCATTGTATTCTGCTGCATGTCATCCTTGTGGATTTTGCTTGTGCTACACTCTGGCTCTCAGTGCATGGGCTGCCTCAATTTTCAAAACAGACAGTTTGGCATGCTTTGGCAGTACTGTAGGATTACAAGTCTGCTGCACACCCAACACAGTTGACCCACATAAGAAAGCTGTTCACCAAATCAAGTTCACTAAATCCGGGCATTTGTGTTGAAGGACAAGTCCCAATGAATTCAATGGTACTAAAGCCAAGTTATTTGCCTTAAGTGGCTCATGAGTTACAGTTATTCCAAGTTAAATCATCGGTGCAATTTTTTCCTGCTTCTTTTTCTTCGTAGCTATTCGTTGATTTAACTCAACCTGATCTACTGCTTTTGTTTTATCTGCATGATATTACCTTTACAGCTCATTTTTAATTGCATGTCACTGCTAACCTCCTTGTAAAGAGACAGGGCTCTGCCATTCCTACTAATTATCCAAATCACCAGTCACTGTTTGTATGTGTGTGGCCTTGCTGAAAGCTTTTAACCACAAGTAATGTCACTAAATCAAAGCAAGTTGGAGTGGTTTCTGTGGAATGACTTACTAATAAATGCTACTTGACATTCCTTTCAGGCCATTTGGAGGCATTGTTTCCAAGATTACAGTTACTTAAATGGAACAATTAATTTTGCTGGGGGAGAAAAAGTTAAGGATGGAAGGGCAGACTGTACAGTTGGCAAACACACCGGCAATAGTTTTTTTAACAAGAGAGCAGCAACGTAGGAACTCCGATTCTGTGGCAGGCATAATCACAGCTCAATGCAACTGTCACCACCACTAGGGGTAGTTGAAGGCCTGAATCAAACTCTCTGCTTTAATTGCTGGAAATAAGGCAACATTTTTCCCCGGGGGATGTTGGCTATATCTCTGGTACACAGAAGGCTACATACCATCAGACAAAATGTGTTAAATTTGTTTTCTCAGTGTTTACAAGTGTTACAGTTGACCATTTTAAACCATTTTTTCCCCCACATGCCTGTACCTGACATGGTACCACATTTTACCTTAGAACTTGAAAAGATAATGCAGTCTAGTACTGGTTCAGATGATACTCTCTGACTGGACCAGGCTCATTTGCCCAGAAGTGAGTGTACTATGAGTACACATGTCCTGCCCTTCTCCTGACATGCCCAGCAGTGCCACTTAATATGGAGGACCAGGAGTCTGATCTGTTTCTAAATGTGCAATTTAAATGTTACTTTCAATTAGTTTTTAAATTATGAGTGCAGGGGCAGTTTGGATGAACCCCTCCACACAATTATGCAGTAAAGATGGACGGGCAGACCATACCATTGGCAAATATAAAGATCCTCTAAGTCCACTAAAATTAACTGGCGGGAGAGTTGGAATAGATCAAAGAAAATATTTCTTTACCCAGTGTGTAATTAATCGAAATGAGACAATTCAGATAAGATATGATCATCAACCAACAGTCGAAGAACAAATCCAGAAATGCAGGCTGCAATGGTTTGGCTGTGTCTACAGAATGAACAGCCATTGGCTGCCATACCACTGCCTCCAGCGAGAGTGACCTGCCTACTGGAAGGTTCAACAGGTAGCACCAAAGAAAATGTGGATCAAACACATTGAGGAAGATCTAAGGAAGCAGCGATTGACCACTGACAAGGCAAGAAATTGGCAAGAGGGGAAGTGTGTTATGACTGATCTCAGTGGCACCTACAGGAGCATATTGGTTGAGAGGACAACCTGCTCCCCAAGTGCCAGGTAAGGATTAAAGCAGTCGTCATCACAGGCATGTTGAGGCAATATCATCCAAACCAGCCTGCAGATAACCATTTTACACACAGTTTTTACCTCACATCTATGCTTAGTATAAGATTGTCCTAAATGTTTGGCAATACAGTAGGTGACAAAATGATCTTAGGATGAAACAACTGAGGGCGCAATCCTAACCTGCCCTGGAGCAGGCAGGCCCTCAGGCCTGCAATGTATCCAAGGCAGGATTGGGGCTGCAAGTGGCTCAGCCCAGGGACAAGGGGAATCGCTTCACCTTACCCTGGATAAAGCCGCAGCAGGCTTAATGGGACTACTCGGATCTGCGTCACCTCAAGAGGAAGCACAAATCCAAGCAGCCTGGGACTGCCCCGGGCCACCTGGGAATGGGGTTAGGATCCATCATAACTGCCAGATCCTGGCCCTGCCTCCAACTCTCCTCTGCCTGCCCCCAGGAAGACCCGCCATCTGCCTTCCCCCACCCTAAAACGACTCCTCACCGCCCTCCCCACACACACCCCAGTCCCCTGCATCGGCCGATGCAACCTACTTGCCTCCTGGGGCCTGCATTGGCGTGGGGAGGACCGGCCTAATCCTACTTAGGTCATCACGGAAGTGCTTCACGACAGCGTTGGTCAGGTGCAAGGGACATGCACCGGCCCAAGGACCAGTTTGGATTGGGCCCTGATTCTGGTGTCATTTGGCCATCTGTACAAATGTTTTAAAGAGTTTTAAAGAGTTTTAAAAAGCCCCCAATATTTGTTTCCTCTGCATTCACTGGCCTGGGATACACATGAGGTGTGTTTTGCCAGACCAATCTACAGTATATTATCAGTTCTAAGCATTAGGACCACTTTAACTTCACCGTTCAAAATGATAGGACAACTTTTATCCATAAAGTTTCACACAGGCCGTATGTCAGTTAAAATTTTAAGGGAGTAGGGGAAAGATGTTTTCTATCATTAGTGCCCCAATCCTTCCCCCACCAGCGTAACTAGTGTTGTACTGGCAGAGCCTGCTTTACAGTAGTCACAAAGCAGCCTCTGCCAGGAGTGTAGTGGGACTGCTTACAGGGAGACCAGAGTAGCATCCCACACATTGGTGAACCCATGGAGACCCACCGGAGTAGACAAGGCCACACAGGGGGCTGGAGGGAGGCAGGGAGGAGGTTGAGGAAGGGGGTTGAGGGGGAGCGGTGGGTGGGAACAACAGGAGAAGGGATGGGTGGAATGGGGTGGTGACAGGATGGGGAGGAGGGCAGGTCAGATCCAGGAGGGGGGCAGGATCAGCAGCAGTGGCTCATACAGTATCCAAAGCCCCTTCCTGGTCCTGATCCACCTTTCTAGGTCTTCTGCCAGACAAATGTCCCCTTACCCTAAGGAGACCTCCAGCATGTATCCTCCATGGGATACAGTGGTAGCTGCACCATTATGGCTGCTTCACCACGTGGAGATTTAGGTAGGAATGGGCTCCCTGCCCAGAATTGTCCCTCACTACCCACTTCTCAGTCTTACCTGATTTGGTGGCTGGAGAGCTCCTGACAGCAGAAATACTACTTGGGCTACTATCCCTTATGTTGAAAGTTGGGGTACAAACATTTTTTTTAATATATAAGGCCTTTGGATTGTGACCCTTGTGTGGTTTTTCTTTTCTAATTTGTTAAAGTGTTTTGTTGTTTGTTTTGACCTTGCAGAACTTTTGAATGTTCCACAATTTCACAGGGAGCACCCCAAGACCTGCCCTGCTTCCAGTTTTTGACCTGTGTACACATTTAGAGTTACTTAAAAGAAAATGTTTTCAATTACTTAAAAATGGTTTTCACCAAAATAATCCCCAGCAGCCTATTCCCAAGAGAAAAGAGAATACAAATATAGAAAACAAGCAAAAAGCTAGTGGAGGTGCTAAGACACAATAGGGACCAATTGAACCAGGTCAAGTCAAACCACCTTACCTTCCAACACTTCACAGATGAAAACAGGGATATTCTTGTGTACCCTAACACCCTTGTTCTCATACGGTGGGAACCGGAGGCCACATTTCTCACTACATACTCCTGAAGTATCTTCTCTGCCTGCTGTACCTATATAACCGATATTAATTAATTGAGGGCCCGATCCTATCCAATTTTCCAGTGTCAGTGCTGCTATGCCTATGGAGTATGCACTGCTTCCTGTGTTGGGGAGGCAGTCACAGAGGCCTCCTATAAAGGTATGGGAACATTTGTTCCCTTACCTCGGGGCTGCATTGTGGTTGCACCAGTGCTGGAAAATTGGATAGGATTTGGCCCTTACTCTGCAGTCACCTGCTATGCACGAAAAGTAAGTCTTTTATTCACATAGCTAAATCCATGCTAGAAAAACATAACTATTCTACAATACATCATCAGCTGTATAATATTAACTTCAATGATGTAGTATGTGGGATAGTAGTCACAGAGAGCTTGATCCAGATTGGGATCACAGCAATAAAGAGGGAGCTTTACCCCTTTCCCACTACTGTGGTCAAAGTTTGTGTCTGGGGCCTTAGATCCTGGGGACGACGACCTTAGATTGAGAAGCTCCCAATGGTACAAAACAATTATATTTTTTAATACTATGTTATGGGCTACATGAAAATCTACTGTTTCTATGACTGGGTTCCACAGTTCATATTTACTGGCCTATAGTGAGCCAGTTGTGCTTATAATTCAGCACAAGTTAATATAATTCCATCCTTATTTCTGCTCTCCTTATTTCTGCTCATTCATTTAGAAATTACATGGCCAAATCAGGAACAGATAGTGAATAATAATCCTGGAGTTATTTTACATCATGCGACCACATTTGTAAGCATACACAGGAAATGGGTAAAAAAAGTCTACAATTTAGAATTAATTTTTCTACAAAAATTTAAATCTTTTTTTAAATGCTTGTGTCTGCTGACTAAGAACTGAAATGGATCTACTTTGGAAAATATATTCTGGGTCACATTCTATACAGATCTGACATTTTACTCTACCAAGTAATGGATTTCAGGTTATTGATGACTCTTATTACCTCCCCAAATGTCATAATTATAAAAACAGCAATGACAAAATCACTGGGGACTCTCACAGTAAATTACAAATCACTTAAAGTAATGCAAAATTATATATTATAACTGTATACAAAGAAGACATTTATTAAACACAAGCAATTCAAAAGTAGGTTATAATTCTTCATAATGTCCTTATGAGACTTCGTCAGACTGTGACTGACATGCTATTGTTAACTGACTGCCAAAAACAGACCCCAACCAATGTGTTGTTGATAGGCTAGATTCCAAAAAATTGTATAAGGCTATTGTTCACAAGCTGGCTTGCTTAACAATATACAATTTTGGATCACAATCCTTACCAGCAGAGCCCAATGTGCTAACAGCAATTTTGAAGCACACTGTATTTTAACAACAGCCCTGGAGCCCAGCTTGTTAGCAACAGCCAGTCTTATATCATTTCTGGTGTCAAGTCTGTCAACAATGGCCTGATTGTGTTTCTAGAGTCCATTTCATTAACTTTAGCACTTCCACATCATCTCAGGAGGATGTTTCACTCCTAAAGAATTACAGAATGGGGTATTTTTGAACCGTTTGTGTTTAATAGATTAAAAGAAACAAAACAATGACTATCAGGGCAGGCCTTAGGAGCTGTAGGGCCCAACTCGAAACATTTTTTGCAGAGCCCCAGGTTCTCAGCCAAGGTCTGTAGAATCTTAAGAGATTCTTAATAAATAAAATTTATTTTACACTTCATGTTTTATAGTAGAATGGGAAGCAATCAAAACATGTGCTTTAAAAGTGCATGTGAGTTAATAGAACAAATGGATTTAAGCCCATTTTGATATAAAATTGCATACATGTGAGTTTACAGGTAAGCAAACAAAATGTGTAGATTACATCTGAAAAGTAAATAGTTAATAAACCACTTGTTTTAGGGCGCAATCCTAACCAACTTTCCAGCACTGACATAGTTGTGCCAGTGGGGCATGAGCTACATCCTGCATTTGGGGGGCAGTCACAGAGGCGTCCTCAAGGCAAGGCAATGTTTGTTCCCTTACCTCGGAGTTGCATTGCCCTTACCTCAGTGCTGGAAAGCTGGTTAGGAATTGTGCCCTTAGAGACTGAAATTATTTAATAAAAATATCAATTTTATTTTTTCTTCAGGAAAAAAAATTAAAAGTGTGCTTAGGCACAGGGCCCAATTGGAAGCACTTGCTGTAAAGCCCACACTGATAACTAATATGAGTCTCATGTGGTGCAGAATGGTAGGTTGCAGTACTAAAGCTGAGAACTCTCCCCACAACCTGATTTCGATTCCAGCAGAAGCTGGGATCTCAGGTAGCCGAACTGAGGTCGACTCAGCCTTCCATCCTTCCAAGGTCGGTAAAATGAGTACCCAGCTTGCTGGGGGATAGGTAATATGACTGGAGAAGGAAATGGCAAACCATCCCGTTTATAGTCTGCCATAGAAATTGCCACAAAAGCAGTGGCATCCCAAGGATCAGAAACGACTTGGTACTTCACACAGGGGAACTTTCTTTTCTTTTTCTTGATGACTATTATACTAACAGTCCAATCCGGAATTTCCTGGTACCAGCTGGAGCAGCAGTGCCAAAGTGGCTACCTCTGTATCCAGTGGGCACTGGGAAGCAGACTTTTGTCCCCCTGGGGAAAGCCCCAGGCCCTGCAATAGGGTTTCTCAAACCTATTTTGCCAGTGCATACTTGAGAGACTCCATGTTGAGCCTTCCTGCCTGACACAGAGTTCAGGATACAATGGAACAGAGCTCTGCTGATCCTGCTGCCTCCCTCTCCGGTGGATACCAAATCAGTAGATACTGAGGTCCCACCTGTATACCCGTTTTTAGGTATACATATGTCAAGCAGTCAGTTTTCCATACTCCATACTCTACATCAATGGTTCCCAAACTTACCAAGGTCACATTGCCCCTGCATCCTCTTCTTCCTGGCTCAGCCAGGTGCCACCATCTTGAATCTCAAAATCTTGTGAGTTCAAGATGGTGGTGCCCAAATTCCATGAGATCCATGATATCCAAGATGGAAGTGTCCAAATTTCATGAGATTTTGCAAGATCCAAGATGGCGGCACCCAAGAGAACAGGTGGGAAGGGCCACTAGGGACATCCCGCGATGCCCCTGTGCGTGTGCCGTGACGTCCTAAGGTGTCATATTGCACGCTTTGGGAATCCCTGTTCTCCATTCCTGTGTAACCAGCAGGATTTGGATGCATGCAAGTCTGCCCGTATCTTAATAAGTTAACATGAGAAACAGTTGCCATCAGTGGTGTAGCTTATGAATGTGTAGCCTGGTGCAGAGCTCAAAATGATGCCCCGGAAGTGATGTCACAATCGGACACTAAGCTAAGTGTCCACTAAGTGTGACACTTAGCTAAGCCACTGGTTTGCATAAAATATCATAGAGGTATTTCTGAAAAAAAGAAAAGAAAAGAAGTACTTTCACTTGGGCCAGCTTTGGAAAAATAAAACAAAAACAGTCTATAGCTTGAGCCTACATACAGCATAATGAGAAAATACTAGATTTCTTTCTCTTTTTTTAATGGAATAGAGGCCTTTACTGTTCATTAAGCTTCAAGTGTCAAAAATCTAATAAATTGTGTCCAAAAAGGAAATTTAAACAATTTTCTGTCAGCAAGTGCTGCAGTCTACAGTAGGCGAGAACCTCCTTGAAGTTAATTGCAACACAGCTCTTGCTAATGAAACTTTCCATCCATTAAATTTTAACAGGCATAACTATAAAAATGGCACCAGCAATCTAGGCCTCCCTCTCCCTCTCCCTCTCCCTCTCTCTCTCTCTCTCTCTCTCTGAGTGGAATGTTGCAAAGCTTTATAAAGTAGCATTTATCATTATTTTTGCAGATCTCTATCACGGGTCTTCTGCTAAGTTAATGACATTATGGACGTTGTACTGCTAGAGATGTTCGTTTTTGGAGAATAAAATAGGATTATAGCCCAAGTCTTACTGAACACAATGGACTTACTTCTGAGTAAAAAAAAAAACCAATTTTCAAACACCTCTGAGTATTGTGTATAGTCTTTAATATCCAGCTTCCATAGTCTGATATTTGATTGTAGATGTTTTGGGGTTTTTTTTTATTTCTTTCTTGAGTTATGAATTTGTTAACAAGAGATTGGATTCAAAAGATATTCAGAATCTGCAAGTCGTTTCCCATTGACTTCCAAAGCCTTTGGAGCAAGTTCATAATGGCCACAGAAGCAAGCCAGAGATTATTGTGGCATTATCAGGAAGATATATACAAACCAGCTGAGGAAGGCCAGTTTTTTGTTAAATCAATGTACTATGAGTCTCATACCTAAGCCTTCATAGGGTTTAGTTAAACCTCCTATTGTCTATAAGATCTTGCTTTCTCATTACTAAAATCAATACACGAAGTTCAAACATATCCCATGCAACAAAATTTCTTACACATTATCAGATTGAAAATTCAATTTAATCTGCCCTTCACCAAGGGATGTGCCAACATTACATTTGCCACAGTTAATAAAGCACCGTGAGATCTTTGCCACGTTGTGGACCACACATGCCTAAAGTTTGTCCTGCCAAGCAGAGCTTAACCTGAACTAGGGTTTCCAAGAGCTTAACCAAAGAACTTCTTTCCAGTGACAGAAGTGCTGAACAGGTACACCATGCCTTCCACTTCCCCCCCCCCTTTTATGCCAATAAAGGTCTTAATGAACTGAACTTTCCCCCTCTTGCAACTACATCTAGGACTAGGACCCTTGCTTCCAAATTACAGGCATTCAGTTCAACCCTAACTATCTCCTTGTGGTGAGATGCAGTGACACCAACATGCACCATAGCTGATGCAAGTTCATGCGGACCCAGGAAGGCGGATTGAAATCAGGAAGGGGGCTTGGGGTTTGATGGACACTGCTGCTGCTGAATCCGCCCTGCCTTAGTCCCAATCCGCCCTCCTTCCCATCCCTATTAATTTCCACAGGAGTAAAGTTAAAACCTAACCATACCTCTCCTTCTCAAATCAATGAGATTCTACCCGTGCTGCAATCCTATGGACATCTACTCAGAAGCAAGACCCATTGATTTAAATGGGACTTCTCCCAGATAAGGGTGTATAGGGTTGCACCCTAAAATACTTAACTATCTGCTCTGGGTTATGCAGCAGGTTTGTAAAAAGTCTTCAGTCAGAGACTGTGTTTCCAACCAGGTACATGAAATTGAGTACACAGTTGCCCACCATTTTGTTATTCAGGCTCTCGTTCAGGCCAGCATCCTAGACAAAGGACTGATCTTCACAAGGATATTGTGAAGTCTTCTATTTAGTTTTTGGAAAGTTCTGCTCACATACGCGCGGATTCGCAACTGCAGCACAGAACATGTTTTTTTCTCTGTAAGTGAATGGCATTCTTCCTGGGCATTCATCAAGATTTGATATTAATGAGAAAAGGATATTTTATCCAATCTGGAGTCAGAGTGAAAGTTTTGATCCAAAATATTAATATCTGGCTCCAGCATCTTCAGGCATAAACTTAATTATGCAGACAAAAGAAAGTACTGGAGTAGCCAGCATTTGTTTAACCTATTTGTTTTTATATCTCTTTGGCACCAGTGGGGCATTAGACCATTTCTGCATGACCCCAGACACTGCCTTCTGGAAATATTTATGATAATTCTCTTTTTGTGGTGCTTTCCATATTATTACACACACGTGTCTCCTAGCTAACTTGGAAATAATCCTCAATCTTCACTGGCTCCAAAATAGTTTAAAGTTCAAGAAGTAGCAGAAACACTCAGCCTCTTGGGCTAACGACTTTCTTTCTTTAAGCTTCATAATTTCATTGTACTAAGATAAGCAAACATTGCACTATAAAACATCATTTCTATTTTAAATTACATGTTACATTCTGGGAAGGCCACTTCTACCTAAATCCCATCATTGTGATGCAGTGGTGCTCGCACACCTACCATTGTATCCCACACGGGATTTTTGGCCACTGGAGGTATCCTAGAGGTAAGGGGACAATTGTCCCTTTGTCCCAAGGTAAGCCCCAGCAGCCGCTATGGATCAATTTGGACCTGCACCAGCTCTGGTGCAAGTCCATGTTGACCCAGGAATATATCTCAGACCTGGGAAGGGATTTGGGAGTCATTGTGCACCGCAGCAAATCTGCTGGCAGAGGAAGAGGGACAGACAATTTGTTACTATAAACCAGCGTTTTTGAACCACTGTGCTGCGTCACACTAGTGTGCTGCGAGGCTGCCTCAGATGTGCAGACAGGCAGCAGTCATGCATGCTGGGGTGGAGGGGGAAGTGGCTGCTTTGAGCCTTACACGCAGCAGAAGGAACAGGCAGCCAGCCAGCAAAGGCTGCTGTCCTGCTGTCGCTTGCTCCTGAGTGAGAGGAAGGCTGCAACCTGATCCTGATTTACCTGGGAGTAAATCCCATTGACTATTATGGGGCTTACTTCTGAGTAGACACACCTAGGATTGTGTATTAAGTCCTTGCCTCCTCTGCGTGCTGATTGGGCGACCAGAGAAGCTTGGAGGAGGTCCTGGCAGGTGAACGAGGGAGTCAGGAGCAGGCAAGCAGGTATGAAGCGAATGAGTGTGCTGAGCCACCAGCCTAAGAACTGGCTGGCTCAAAGGGTCCTCCATAGTCCCTTTTCCTTGCCACAGTTTGCCTGCAACTCCCCAAAGTTGCAAAGTGACCCTCCCTGCATTGCCTTTTGCCTTTTAGGGAAAGGGCATTGGGCCCCAATCCTCTCTGTACTTACCTGGGAGTAAGCCCCATTGACTATAATAGGGCTTACTTCTGCGTAGACATGCCTAGGATTGGGCTTTTGGTCGAACTTTTTTTCCCTTAAATATAGGAGCAGGAAATTGGCACTTCTCCCCACCCCACTCCCTCCCACAGGCACATTGCTCCCCAAATCTCATAATTGCAGTCAGCACTTCTCTTACTGTCCCTCCCTTCACTCCTCCGCACCTTCCAAAGGTTCAGAATCACTTGCTTCTCTTCTCCCCACTCCAGATGAATCCTGTAGTTGTTTCACTCATGTCTCTTCATTGCCACCCACCCCACAGCTCTCCTAGGTGCTCAGTCTGACCTCTCTTTGCCAGCACTTTCTTACATAACACTTTAATAACATTTTTCATCCTTTTCACAATCACATATCCTTTCCTCTCCAAGCTTCTTGTGAGTTTCTTTGTCATGTAATAATATAATTGTATTAATTATTAATTATATTAACAATTATTTGTAATGTAGTGATTTAATGTAAGTAAAAAAAACTGGTAGTGTGCCTTGAAAGTTTTAGTGCCTTGTCGGTGTGCCGTGAGCTGAAAAAGGTTGAAAATGGCTGCTATAAACAGTTGCCCTAGAAATATACCAGAGAACCTGCAGAACCCAGACGAGTCATCCAGAAGCCAGAAGTGACATCACAAGAAGTGAAGTCCATAGAGGTCAGTGTTCCATGAGAAGAAAACATTGAAAATTGATGCTCAAAATTATTTCCATGACAGAAAATCTATGCTCATCATATCACTTTGCTACAGTCTGTGTGAGAATTACCTAAGAAACCTACTGTGCATGTAACTGAACAAATGCTTGTTTCCAAGTAAGCAAGAGAACCCAAAACTGCAGTCAGACTACACTACTAAAAGTAGACTGCTGGAAAATAGTCTCCACTTGAGAACTCACATCTGCAAAAGCCAGAACATGCACCACCTGCCGCAATACCATTGTGAAGCCTGGAGCAGAGAGGTCCTGCCCTAGGAATCCCACTCTCAGAAGCAGCAGCACTGGTGTGGGAACCCTCCATGCCAGGCTCCACAATGATGTGAAGGCCAGTGTTATTCCTTGTGGCGGCAGTGGGTATAAGTCATAACATGGAGGTCATGTCAAGTGAGCTCCACGTGATCATAGAAATGTGTGCTCCAGTGCTCAGGAACAATTAGTTACTTGCTTTATCTGTTTTCAGGTCACTCACATGGCCTATTTGGGTGACCAGTGCCATTTATGAACCAGGAAGTGATAGCGTGACTTATTAGCAACTATGAGCTAAGAAAGATGTCTGTCAAAAAAGAGGCTCAATGCACTGTGAACTCACTCTGAGTCACTGGTGTTCCTGGGGGGTCAGGGGGGCAAATCCCCAGGGTGCCACCCCATGGGGGGCCACGACCTTTATCCCTGTGATCTTTTTTTTTCTTTTTTTACCAGGCACATTTTTGAGGCTTTAGAAGGCCTTTTAAGTACCAGGGAGGCTGCCCAAAGCCTCCCTGACCTCCAGAAGGCCTTCTGAGGCCTTCAGAATGTCAAAAAGTGGCACTTCTGTTTTTCAGAGAAAACCGGAAGTGACATTGTGTGGGGCATTTTGAGGTCCTAGCCCCAGGTTCCCAATAGCTCTTAACTACACATGCAAGTGTAGTATAGCTAAGAATGCTAAGCTACAGTCATTTGACTGGCTGCTCCACTGCTACCACTTTTTCTCTCCTTCCTTATTTTAGGAGAATGTAGCACCCCCATAGCTGGTTTCCTCAGATTGGGGGTCGGTTGCAATTCTGAGTTTGTTTGTTTTTTTCCAACAAAAGAAGGAGGTGATGTTGGTGCAGGGTGACCCGGTACAATGGAGGACAGAATGCCTGTACCTTTAACAATTGTAAAAAAGAGGGAATTTTGACAGTTTCAGCTTTTTAACCCATTTTTACCCAATCCACAGGTATACACATTTGATTGCTGCATATATGGAAAGTTGGGCAAAAATGGTTTAAACCCTTGATGCTGAGCTGCACCTGCCAAAAATCCCTCTTCTATGCAATGGTTAAAGGTATAGGCACTCTGTCTGCCATTGTATCTGGTCACCCTGTGTTGGTGGCACTTCTTAAGCAATCCCCTCCCCCTCTCTCTCTATGGTTTGAATCCAAAGAGTTGCTTGGGCTCACCCAGTGGACACTTGGCCTTTTTCCTTTTGAATGGCAGATTCCCAACCCATTCTATAAAGTTTCTTCGAAGTTTTAAAAACAGTTGGTGATATAGCTGGTGGATCTGCCACTCAGAGGGATGAAGTCTACTTGGCATGCCCAAGTCAGTATTTGGATCTAAACTGTCCACAGGGACTAACTCACTGCTGCCAACTCCTGCTTCTGGAAAAGAAAGTTTCCCATAGCTGCAACTGCCTCCCACCCTAGGAAACCAGCTATGGGATGGTGTGTTCCACAACAGGAGAAGGAGGAAGAGGTGGGGGCAATTGGGTAGTTAGCTAAGTAGCACAGAAATTTTCCATTTGATGCTATATTACAATCATATATACATCAAAAAGTGAGATTCACAGGGCTGTATTTATTTATTTATCACATTTTTAGAATGTCCTTTTTCCAAATAGCTCAGGGCTGTGTACAAAGCTGCTCCCCTCCTTTTGTCCTCACAACAACCCTGTGAGGTAGGTGAGGCTGAGAGAAAGTGACTAGCCCAAGGTTACCCAGGCAGCTTCATGGCTGAGGAGGGATTTGAACTTGGATCTTTCAGGTCTAAGTCTACCTCCCAAACCACTACACCATCCTGGTTCTCTCCTGGCTATATAATCAGTTTTCCTTCCTCTAGAGGCAGCATGAGGAGAGCTTGCGACTCAATACCCCATTTGTGTTTTGGGCCTCTTTTTGATATATATTTGCCTTGGTCCTTTCATGTTCAGGGAGAATTTCTAAATCTACATCCTGGATCACAGAAGCTGCTACTGCTGCAGTATTTCATCAGTTTGCAGTTCACACATTACACCATTTGCATCATCCAGTTGCTAGGATGAGATGAAGAAAACAAAGGAAAAAATTAGTTCCTGATAGTAATGTGTGAATTGGATCTCCAAGGAGGTTTTTGTCTTTTAGAATACAACCCCAGATTTTTGATAGTGAGAGGGACAAATAATCAATTTTCAGAATGTTGATGTGAAGGCAGCATCCCTGATAGAATCACATTGTTTGCAAGCATCTCAATTCTATTGTGTGCAAGTCCATTTTTCTGCCAAATCACATCGCTCATTGCGATTGCCAGTCACATTTGTCCATTCGGGGCCTGTCTTGCTCTTTGTTTTACTTCCACGGCATCCGTTTCATTGGCACTGAAGATTGGTTCCCACATGTAATATTTTTATGGCTTCTCATCTATTTATAATTGCTTCTTGAGCAGTAGAAAATTGTGTTTGTGCCCTACTTTTTCCAACCTACATTATCCCTCTGACTGAAGTAATAACCTGTCATGCTTAAACAATTAGTGTAATGCAGAGGACACAGGGGCCTACTGCATACTGCTAATGGAACATCAAACATGACTTTAGAAAGTCTGATAAAAATATGCTTTATATGACCAAGGCTAGACATTAGTAAACCATCCCTGGGCATACTCCTTTTAAAGAATCTTACAAGGATTATTTTTTCTCATCATAGCTAAATTTTTCATTTCCTAGCTTCAGTAACTCACTAGATATATACAAGTCTAAGAATTAATGTATCTCATTATTTTTGCTGGGATATATGCTACTACTGCAGTGGAACTTAATTAGGGTTGCCAATTTTTTATTTTAAAATACAGGCCACTTGGCTAATGCCAGGGCCTGGGATCAGGGCAGGCACAAATAGGTCAGAACCTAGCAAGCCAAGGGTAAGGAGAAGTCAAAATGAGATCTGATCAATCCAGAGCACTACCAATGAGACATCAGTGGTGGAACTAGAGTAGAACCTTCACAGTCTGGATGCAGCCTGCCAGAAAGGCTGGTGGTTTCATTTTTGTTTTGAGGACTTTTTAAAATGTCTCTCAGCCCAATCCTATCCTTACTTTCCTGGGTGTAAGCCCCATTGACTCTAA